>NC_089598.1:12568953-12868953 GCF_019320115.1 Miscanthus floridulus
GAAGATCTCCAGCTAGAAAGCTACCCTCACACAGACACAATGGTGATCAAGACAAACATAGCAGCATGGGAGATAAGCAGAGTGTTGATTGACACTAGCAGCTCAGCAGACATCATCTTTGCAAATACCTTTGACCAAATGAAGCTCAGCAGGAATCAACTACAGCCCTCCAAATCCCCTTTGATAGGATTTGGAGGCAAGCAGATACAAGCACTAGGAAAGATATCACTCCCAGTGTCGTTTGGAACCCAAGCAAATGCTAGAACCGAATACATAACCTTCGACATCGTCGATCTGTATTACCCATACAATGCCATCTTGGGCAGAGGATTCATAACCAAATTCAATGTAGCCCTGCATATGGCCTACCTGTGCATGAAAATACTAGCACTCCATGGTATTATCATAGTCCGAGGCAGCTAGAAAGAAGCAAGAAACATAGAAAAAGCAATCTACAGAGCCTAAAGAAACATCAATGCAGTCCAGTCGGCAGACAAAGAACTAGAGCCTCCGGATATGCCCAGAGGAAAAACAGATATGGCAGATCAAGAGGAGTCAAAGCTGATCCCTCTAGAAAAGGAGTTACCAGATAGAAAAGTAACAACCAGCTTAGAGTTGAGCAAGGCAGAGGAGCAAGAGCTCATGGAAACTCTAGTAAAAAACAAAGACATCTTTGCCTGGTCAGCCTCCGACCTCCAGGGAGTCAGCAGGGACATCATACAGCATGGACTAGATATCAATGAAAACATGAGGCCAAGAAAGCAGAAATAGAGAAAAATGTTAGAGGACAGAATCATGGCAGCAAAGGCGAAGGTGCAAAGATTGCTAGATGCAAAAGTCATCAGGGAAGTCAAGTATTCAGAATGGCTCGCAAACGTAGTATTGGTACCAAAGAAGAATGGCAAAATGAGAATGTGCATAGATTTCACAGATCTGAACAAAGCTTGCAAAAAAGACCCTTTCCCATTGTCAAGAATAGATGCCTCCATCGACAAGGCAGCCAGATGCCAGAGGTTTTCTCTCCTCGACTGTTTCTCTGGGTATCACCAAATCTGGATGAAAAAGAAGACGAAGACAAGACAAGCTTCACCACCCCATTCGGGACATACTGCTACACTAGAATGCCGGAGGGCCTAAAAAATGCCAGAGCAACCTTTGCCAGAATGACAAAGGAGGTTTTGGGCTCACAACTAGATAGAAACATCATAGCCTACGTCGACGACATAGTGGTCATGAGCAAGAATAAGGATGAACATGTCTCCGACTTACAGGAGACCTTCGCCAACCTAAGGGCAGCTGGCCTCCGCCTCAACCCAGAAAAATGTATATTTGGAGTTACAAAAGGGAAGATGCTTGGATACATCATAAGTAGCGAAGGCATCAAAGCGAACCCAGACAAAACGAGAGCAATAATGACAATGACAGAACCCAAAAACAAGAAAGAAGTGCAAAAGTTGACAGGAAGAATAGCAGCGCTCAACAGATTCATCTCAAAGGCAGCAGAATGTAGCCTACCCTTCTTCCAAGCCCTGAGGGGCGGAGACAACTTCGAGTGGGGGTCCAAGCAGCCGGAGGCATTTCATAACTTGAAAGAGCATCTAGCAAACTCACTGGTAGTCTCCGTCCCAAAATCAGACAGCCCTCTATTGCTATATGTGGCGGCCTCCGACCATGCAGTCAGCGCAGTCTTAGTCCACGAGCTAGAAAAGGAATCAGGCAAAACTCAAAAGCCAGTTTATTTTATCTCAGAAGCATTGTCCGGAGCCAAGCTAAACTACTCTGAGGTAGAAAAAATTGCCTACGCAATACTGACAGCATCAAGAAAGCTAAAGCATTATTTCCAAGCCCACGAAATCTTAGTTCCAACATTGCTGCCACTGCAAGACTTGCTCAGAAACAAAGAAGCCTCCGGCAGAATAGGCAAATGGGCTACAGAGCTATCACAGTTTGGTATCTCCTATGTCCCCAGAACAACAATCAAATCACAAGCACTAGCCGATTTTGTAGCAGATTGGACACCTCCGATAGATCCCAAGGTACAACCAACCACTCAAGGCTAGATAGCATTCACGGATGGAGCCTGGGGCCAAGCCGGAGCAGGAGCCTCCACCATCCTAACGGCACCCTCCGGCGTCAGACTGAAATACGCAGCAAGGCTAGAGTTCAAATCAACAAATAACATAGCAGAATATGAAGGCCTGATCCTAGCGCTCAGTAAAGCAAAGGCCCTAGGGGCCAAAACATTGATAGTCAAAATAGATTCTTAAGTGGTTACTGGCCAAGTAGAGAAAGAATACATAGCAAGAGAGCCAGAACTCATCAAATACCTATCCGTTGTCAGAAACTTGGAGCGGAGATTCGAGGGCTTCACCCTGAAGTACATCCCGAGATCAGAAAATGCAGAGGCAGATGAACTAGCTAAAGCGGCGGCAAACAACCTGCCACTACCACCAAACACTTTTTACCAGACCCTGAAGTCTTTGGCTACTGTGGAGACATCTAAGACACCTAAGCCCATACTACACATGCAAAATGAAGATTGGAGAAAGGCGATAACAGAATTCTTAGAAGACAAAACCGCCGAAGAAGATGAAGCAAAAGCAGCAAGAATATAGGCCAGGGCAAGAAATTACACAATCATAGATGGTGTACTGTACAAGAAAGGAGTAGTCCAGCCTCTCCTCAAATGCATATCGCAGAGCAATTCAAGAAATACACTCAGGAATTTGCGGGTCGCACATTGGCTCTAGAGCATTATTAGCAAAGGCAATAAGGCAAGGCTTTTATTGGCCAACACACATACAAGACGCAGAGCAGACAGTCAGAACATGCCAAGCATGCCAAACATTCTCTCTAGGGTAGTCAAAACCATTGTCGGAGACCCAGCTTATACCTCCGACATGGCTGCTACAAAGATGGGGTATGGACCTGGTCGGCCCATTACCACCATCCCAAGGAGGAAATAGATTCACAGTAGTGGCAGTAGAATATTTTACAATATGGATAGAAGCAAAGCCGCTAGCGAAGATAACCTCAGAAACCATCCGAAAATTCTTCTGGCAAAACATCATTTGCAGATTCGTTGTACCGAGGATTCTGACAGTAGACAATGGAAAACAATTTGATTCAGAGAACATCAAAGAATTCCACAAAAGCATTAGGACAAAACTAGCCTTCGCCTTAGTATACCACCCAGAGTCCAATGGTGCTGTGGAAAGAGCAAACAAAATAGTGTTTTCAGCAATATCAAAAATATTGCTGGGCCTACGCAAAGGAAAATGGGTAGATGAATTACCCAGAGTGATTTGGTCACACAATACATCTTTCTCAAGAACAATAGTGTCAATACGGGACCCACAGGATACCCCGCAAGGGAGAGAGAAGATCTAGTTCAACTAGGATTCTTCCCATGTAAATCTTAGTAGTAGAACTATCAAGTAATCCTACTAGAAAATCTCATTGTAAACCGACTAGGACTCTGGCCTCCTGACTATATAAAGGAGGACAATGCTCCTATCAAAAAAAGAACAGAGCAGATCATAATCAATCCAACGCAAAGGCTAAGGCCAACTAGACGTAAGGTTATTACTCGATCTACGATCGAGGGCCTAAACCAGGATAAATCGGCTGTCTCTTGCGTAAACCATTGAGTTCGGCATACGCCGAAGCCCGAACATACTGCCCTGGGTACCCCCGTGGCAGGCTATCGGTGGTAAAACATCGACAGCTGGCGCGCCAGGTAGGGGCTTTCGGTGACTTTGCTTTCGAGAGCTCAATGGACCTCGACAACATAATTTTCCCGACAGGATCAACTTTCATCTTTGGCTCATGGATCTACGAGGCAGACAACAACGGCAAGCTTCAAAGCCATCTCCTCGAAGATCCAGATCATCTAAAAGAAGTTCCTATTTCAACAACTGCAACGGATCAGCTCACTAGAAGATTCGCGCAGCTCATAGTATCCGAGTCAAATCGGATTTCACGACCACTCGTATCCAATTCGAATTCAAGCTCCAAGGCGAAGTTTTATCCGAGTGCTTTCAAGAAACCGAGTTCTTTTTTGGTAAGATTCCAGAGCACAACCCAAAACAACTCGGATTACCCCCAGAATTCTCTCAAGAAGTCGAGTTCTTTTCCATTTGGGCTCGACAACATGACAAAATCCTATCAGGGACAGGTCGAAAGATTTTTCAATCCAAGATTCGGGATACCACTGATAGGAGCTCAGGAGGGTCTCATGCTAATGATAACATCGCAGGACTGTATCATCCACTGGCCGGATTCCGTTCCTAAGGGTAGCGGAACCCAACTAGTCGGCACAACAACAACAACTATTTTACCTTACCAAGAAGGAGACTCGATCTACGACACCGAGGCATCCACTAAAGTTATCAGCGACTCCGACAGCATGAAAACTAACGCCAATAACAGAATGACTCATGCACGAGAAGTGCTCATGGTTCGACGACCGCGATCACCATTAAATCCCCCGGAAGCACCCGATGTCAGATCATCAGATGAATCAGAATCCAACATATCACCCTTTTCCCAGGGCTACGACGGAGAAACAGATAGTCAGAAACAAGCTAGAGAAAGAAAAAACAAGTTGAAGCAAGGGCGCCAACACCGTGCTAGGCAGCGTAGGGAAGCTTGGATCAGATACGAGTTAGAATTGGCTGAGTACGACAAAAGAAAATCGCAACGAGAAGTCGAAGGAAGACGCACGGTGAATACGCCTTACGATAAGATTCAAGAAGCATTAGAAGAACTCGGAGCAACTTCGCATGCTGGTGAGAAGTATGAACAGCTCCAGGACTTGCTCCGATCAACAATCCCGAGAATGCATGAAGAGAAAGCTCAATCAAGACTACCCGCTAGATCAACAACCCACCGGCAAGAAGATCAAAATCAAAGGAAATCCGCTTTCGAAAGACTTGGGCCGGGTGGAAGCCATGACGGAGGAAGTAGGAAGGAACATAATCAAGGCCACCGATTTGAACAACTAAGGAAGACTAGGAGCAGGGTACCTACCCAGACAACCTCGCAAGATTGTTCCCATCAGAACAATAGTTGGCCAGAGGAAGGCGCCGAATCTGAATTCAAAGAAACCAAGGCACACAACAGGTTCCCCTACTTCGCGAACAGGCTCGCATTGGTGCGATTACCTCACAAATTCAAACCGTCTAATCACTCCAAGTATGATGGCAAAACTGAACCAAAGCAATGGCTCAGAATATATTCACAATCAATTGAACTAGCCGGAGGAGACGACGATATCAAAACCCTTTTCTTCCCCATGGCACTGGAGGCCATGCCCCTCCAATGGTTCGATAAACTAAATCCAGGATCTATCAGAAATTGGGAGGATTTGCAAAGAGCTTTTTGTGAGAATTTCACAGGAATCATTACACACCCAATCACTCATGCGGAACTAAAAGGACTCAAGCAAAAGGGAGGTGAAAGTCTTAGAAACTACTATCGATGATTCGGCGAACTACGAGCTCAAGTGCATGACATAACCGAACGAGAAGTAATTGAAGCTTTCTCTCATGGAATCATGGCTAGATGGCAATTTCAAGACTTCTGCAAAGAAAATCCGAGAAACAATGAAGAATTCAGACGTACAGTAGAAAAGATGATTACTGCAGAAGAAAAAACGCGAGAGAGGTTCCCAGACAGAAGCAACAAGACAACCCGGACAAGCAAAATCACCGAAATAGCAGACATCAAGAAAGAAAACGTAGACCAGATAATACTGTGGCAATGGCCGACAAATCAAAGAAGTTTCCCAAACCTAGAAGATATGATAACATTGAAAACATACGTTGCCCATTGCACCCTAGTGGGAGGCACACCATCGGAAATTGCTACACTTTCAATAATCGATACACAAGAAAAGATAGTAAGGAAAACACCAAAGAGGACAATCAGAAAAGAGAAGAAGACAACCACGAGGACAAAGGATTCCAAAAACCCAGGGGAATGGTAGCAGTGATTTTCTCAGGGGCTCCGGATTGCGGAAGCAAACATCAAGAAAAACTAGCACTGCGGACCATTATGACAGCAAAACCGGCTACACCAAGATACCTCAATTGGTCACAGTATCCTATCCAATTTACCAGAGAAGACCAATGGACTAGCGTGGGAAACACAGGCCATTATCCACTGGTTCTAGATCCAACTATTGCTGGTATGACCGTCACCAAAGTACTAATCGATGGAGGAGCTGGACTTAACATCATCTTTTCAGAAACTCTAAGGAAAATGGGACTACAACTCGCCGGGATGATTACGCCAATAAGCACACCTTTTTACGGAATAGTACCCGGCAAAGCAGCCATGCCACTCGGACAAATTACTTTACCTGTTACCTTTGGAACTCCTTCAAACTACCGAACAGAGTTTATCAAATTTGAAGTCACCGACTTTGATTCATCATATCATGCAATCCTCGGACGTCCAGCACTGGCCAAATTCATGGCAATACCACATTATCCGTACTTACTGCTTAAGATGCCAGGACCCAATAGTATCCTTTCTCTTCGAAGCGATTTAAAGCGCGCTTTTGACTGCGACGTTCAGGCGATCCAAATTGCAGCTAAAGCGCAAGCCGACAATGGAAGAAAAGAAATAGCCGCAATCGCTGCAGAAACAAGCCAAGAAGAATTAGAAATACCGGCTAAAAAGCCCAGCATCATCGCACCACCAAAAGAAGCCGACGTCAAGCAAATCGACTTAGGCACAGGCGATACCTCCAAGACAGCAACTATCAGTGCTCACCTCTCGGCAAAATAGGAACTTGCGCTCACCAACTTTCTTCGGGACAACAAAGATATCTTCGCTTGAAAGCCAGCCAACATGCTAGGAGTCCCAAGGGAGTTGGCTGAGCACAGAATTGATGTTAACAAAAGCTCCAAACCTGTAAAACAACGGCTATGACGATTCTCACCCGACAAGAAGGCAGCAATTAAAAAGGAAATAACAAAACTGATGGCAGCCGGATTCATTAAGGAGATCCTTCATCCAGATTGGCTAGCAAACCCGGTCCTTGTACAGAAGAAAAACACGGACGAGTGGCGTATGTGCGTCGATTACACAGATCTCAACAAACATTGCCCAAAAGATCTGTTCGGGCTACCACGCATTGACCAGATAGTTGACTCGACAGCAGGATCTGCGCTATTATCTTTTCTCGATTGCTATTCAAGATATCACCAGATCGCACTAAAAGAAGAAGACCAGAGCAAGACATCTTTCATCACACCGTTTGGTGCCTACTGCTACAAGACCATGTCGTTTGGACTAAAGAATGCTGACGCCACGTACCAAAGAGCTATCCAGACTTGCCTTGGGAATCAAATCAGTGAAAATGTGGAGGCATACATGGATGATGTGGTGGTGAAAACAAAGAACCCAGACACTCTAATTGAAGATTTAAAGCAAACCTTCAAAAACTTGAAGAAATGGAGATGGAAATTGAACCCAAATAAATGTGTATTTGGAGTTCCCTCAGGACAACTACTCGGATTTTTGGTCAGTCAGCGCGGGATCGAAGCCAGCACCAAGCAAATTTGAGCTATAACAGAAATGGGCCCACCTAGAAGTGTCAAAGATGTGCAGAAACTAACAGGATGCATGGCGGCCCTCAACCGTTTCATATCAAGACTCGGCGAAAAGGGGTTACCTTTCTTTAAACTACTAAAGAAGACAGACAAGTTCGAGTGGACAATAGAGGCCGACGAAGCTTTCAAAAAACTTAAAGAATACCTCACTTCATCACCTATCCTGACACCTCCAAAGAAAGATGAAGATATGATGCTATATATTGCGGCAACTCCTACCGTAATCAGCACAGCAATAGTCATAGAAAGAGAAGAACAAGGGCACGTGTATAAAGAGCAACATCCCGTATACTACATCAGCGAAGTACTCTCAGAATCCAAAATCCGGTACCCGCATGTACAAAAACTACTCTACGCTCTACTCATTACCTCATGGAAGCTTCGCCACTATTTCGAAAGCCACAAGATTACCGTGGAGACAGATTTTCCACTCGGAGACATCCTACACAATAAAGATGCCACGGGGCGCATATCCAAGTGGGCAGTTGAAATTGGAGCTCTTGACATCAATTTCACCCCACGGAAAGCAATCAAATCTCAAGCCCTCGCTGATTTCATGGCTGAATGGACAGAGATTCAATAGCCTTTATCAGATACAATCCTTGACCACTGGAAGATGTACTTTGATGGATCACTCAAACTAGGTGGGGTCGGTGCAGGCGTTCTCCTCATTTCTCCAGAAGGAAAACAACTCAAGTACGTCCTTCAGATATTATGGCAAGCTACAAATAACGAAGCAGAATATGAAGCCCTCATCCACGGGCTACGAGTGGCGATTACCCTCGGAATAAAAAGATTACTCATATACGGCGATTCAGCAGTGGTCATCAACCAAGTCAACAAAGATTGGGATTGCACCAAAGAAAACATGGGTGCTTATTGTGCTGAAATACAGAAACTTGAAAAACATTTCCAAGGATTAGAAATTTTACACGTCCTACGTGATTCCAACATTGCAGCAGATGTCCTTGCCAAGCTCGGATCAGACAGAGCAAAAGTTCCACCCGGCGTATTCATAGAAGAGCTATCAGTTCCCTCTATCAAACAACCCGGTGAAACAACACATGAAATTCAGGCTAAAGGCGTTCAGATCTTGATAATCAACACTTCATGGACCCAAGTTTTCATTGACTATATCAAAGAAAATAAACTGCCAGCAGATAAAGCAGAGGCCACACAAGTTGTTCGCAGAAGCAAAAACTACGTTCTAGTAGGGGATAAACTCTACAGAAGAGCAACATCATTAGGAGTACTACTAAAATGTGTCTCATTTGAAGAAGGCAAAGAAATCCTAGATGAAATACACTCAGGTTGCTGTGGAAATCATGCCGCTTCAAGGACACTGGTTGGCAAAGCATTTCGCACTGGATTCTACTGGCCAACCGCTTCGAAAGACGCAGAAGAGCTTGTCAAAAAATGCAAAGGTTGCCAAATGTTTGCAAGACAAGCCCACGTACCAGCTCACAATCTTATATGCATCCCACCCGCTTGGCCTTTTTCCTGCTGGGGGCTAGATCAAGTAGGACCCCTAAAAAAAGCAAAAGGCGGCTTCGAGTACATCTTCGTAGCAATCGACAAATTCACCAAGTGGATTGAATACAAACCACTCGCGAAGTACAGCGCAACCAAAGCAGTCGAGTTCATCCAAGACATTATGCACCACTTCGGCATGCCCAATCGAATCATCACAGATCTAGGCTCCCCTTTCACAACTACAGAATTCAAGGGCTAGGCACAAGACTGTGGTTTCAGTATAGACTATGCATCTGTTGCACATCCAGAGGCCAATGGACAAGTAGAAAGGGCCAATGGACTCATACTAGTCAGATTAAAGCCAAGATTATACGAAGAACTAGTGGACTATGGGTCCAAATGGATTGAAGAATTACCGAAAGTAGTATGGGGACTACGAACTCAAATAAGCAGAGCAACAGGCTACTCACCTTTCTTCCTAGTTTACGGGTCAGAGGCCGTACTGTCCGCCGACTTGATCTGGACATCCCTAAAGATAGAGCAATACGATGAAGGAGAAGCGGAACACACAAGAAGATTAGAACTCGACAGCTCAGAAGAAATCAGAGTAAACGCTACCCTCCAATCAGCCAGATACCTACAAGGTTTAAGACGGCATTACAACAAGAGTACCCAACCTCGATCACTACAAGTCGGAGACTTAGTACTAAGAAGGATACAGAAGACTGACGGACGACATAAGCTACTCAGTCCATGGGAAGGTCCCTTCATTGTCACAAAAGTCACCGGACTAGGCACATACAAGTTAATAACCAAAGATGGAAAAGAAGTCAGCAATACATGGCACATCAGCCAGCTAAGAAGATTCTACGCGTAGAAACAACTCAAGAAAAAACAGATATGCAAGCCACAAGGGACCAACGTTCACAATCGACGAAAAGCAATACTCTTCAACAACATATGTAGTAGTTTATACTCATGATCAATAAAGATGGCATTCATCCACAGCATGTCTTGTCATGACCTTCAACGAGTTGTTTTCACGAAACAAAAAGCAAAATGGCTGAAAACATGCCTGAGCATCCCGGCCGAGAGCAAAATAGCTGAAAAAACGCTTGAGCCCGCCGATGAGGGTAGCTAAAAGCTAACACCCGAAACAAAAAAGCAAAATGGCTGAAAACATGCCTGAGCATCCCGGCCGAGAGCAAAATAGCTAAAAAACGCTTGAGCCCACCGATGAGGGTAGCTAAAAGCTAACACCCGAAACAAAAAAGCAAAATGGCTGAAAACATGCCTAAGCATCCCGGCCGAGAGCAAAATAGCTAAAAAAACGCTTGAGCCCGCCGATGAGGGTAGCTAAAAGCTAACACCCGAAACAAAAAAGCAAAATGGCTGAAAACATGCCTGAGCATCCCAACCGAGAGCAAAATAGCTGAAAAAACGCTTGAGCCCACCGATGAGGGTAGCTAAAAGCTAACACCCGAAACAAAAAAGCAAAATGGCTGAAAACATGCCTGAGCATCCCGGCCGAGAGCAAAATAGCTGAAAAAACGCTTGAGCTCGCCGATGAGGGTAGCTAAAAGCTAACACCCGAAACAAAAAGCAAAATGGCTGAGTCGACCAAAATTTAACTTCAAAAGACCCTCCAGCACTTCGTTCCGAAAAGCAAGAGGCTCGGGGGCTACATCCAGATAGGAATACTTTTTCCTCAGAAAAGCACAAGCGCCATTCAAGAAAGCACTCGGATGCCGAAGTTTGTCAAGGCAACATTCTATACTGAGTCGTTTTACATAGCGCAGGCGAAAGGTTGTTAACGCAAAGATCTACATCTAACAAGTCATAGCACGGACAAAGCACTTGACAGATCACAAAGGAGGAAGAAAAGAAAAGTACTCGACAAATCGAGGGGTCTCGTCAGAATAACGCACAGAGTTGTTTTGCGGAGCAGAGACGGGAACAGGACAAAGTACTCAGCAAGTCAAGTAACTTCAACCGCACCCAGGCAAAGAATACATCAACAAAAATAAAGAATCTTCATTTAAAAAGGAGTGTAATATTACAAGGGGATGCTCAATCGAGTCAGGCGTTGTCATTAGAAAGGGAAATGTCAATATTTAGACTGTCTACAACCCTACTGGCTAGACCTTCGACCTCAGACTCCATCCTCTCAACGGCGTCAAGATATTCTTGGTTTTTAGCTTCTTCTGCTATCTTGGAGAGAGGCGCCTCTGGAGCAAGGACCCGGACCTGGGCCAGCACATTCTTGGTACATACTTGGGCACACCTCTTCGCGAACTCTTGGAAATGAGTCAGAATCCGGGGAATAAACTGCGCCCAAGATTGCCCGTCATCCGCTGGAGTCTGGAGGACATCGGCTACTGAACGAAAAGATTTCCACAAAACATTCCAATTCTCAGTAGCCATCGCCAACTTCCCGGACAAGCCTTCAATAGTTTTTTGGGCCTACACAAGATCTCTGTCAGCTCCGTGCCTAATCAGCTTAGCAAGGGCGAGTTCTTCCTCAGCATGAGTAATTACCTCCTCAGCTCTATTATGACTAGAACGGACAAGGGCCCTCATTTCATCAATACTCTCCGAGAGCTTCTGTTTCTCAACTCGGAGAGCTAGACAGGACACCCAAGAACAAGTCAGCGGAAAAAGAAGTCAAAATACAAAGAAGAAACAGGCAGAACCCGCGGCACCTTTGCATTCATTCTTCGCAGACTCCACCGCAGCATCTCTCTGTTTCTCCGTCTCCACTACCCGGGCGCGAAGGGCTTTCTCCTCCTTTTGGTGCATTTGACGCTCCGTCTCCAACTCAGCCCGGAGGAGGTCAAGATCGGCTTTTAGAGCGTCCACCTCCGAAGACAACTTCCTCTCATTTTCAGATGAGAAAAAGAAGCCAGAATGATCACGAGAGAAAGACTGAGCAAAAAGAGGCAAAGAGAAACAAGGCGTAAGGATAGAAGAAAAACAAGCATGCAAAAGAGGAGTGGCAGTAAAACCTACTTGGAGCTTTTCACCAAAAGAAGTTGCGAGGGTCAACAAGCTCCCCCAGGCTGCGGTCAGCTCCGATAACCGATGAGTGGCATCGAACTGTTGCACCACGTCACCAAAAAAGGAGGGGCCGCTGGAAGCAAGAGAAGGGGAAGGAGAGGCCGGCTGGGGCGAAGAAGGAACGACCAAAGCAACCTCCAGGGAAGCCGGAGCCAAACCCTCAGAAGGACCCGGCGCGACGGCCACAGTTACCTCCGGAGCGACCAAGTCCGCAACTCCGCCAGGTAGCTCTGAAGCCCCCGCGGCGACTTCATCAACAGAATGTTGTGAGTCTCGAGGCTCGGAACTCGTTGGCACGGTGGGAGGCAGAGAAGAAGTCGATGAAGAAATTAGAGAAGATGAAACACTGAAAAGTGATAAAAGGAAGCACCAATAAAAATCAGAGGAAGAAAGATAAAAGCCAAAAATATAAAGCTAGAATCTACTCACCCGACTACTTTTTTCTTCGCGAAGCCAAGAGAAAGCCTCGTAGGGGGAACCACGACGGCGAAGACGTCCCCGCCACCCGGCGACGGGAGCGGGACAGCCGACAATGGAGCCGCGGAAGAAGCCGGGGCTGGAGCCGTGGAAGAACTCTGCACCGGAGGAGCGGTACAGCTCGGGACAGAGGCAACCAAAGAACTCGACACCGGAGCTTCAGAAGAAGTCGGCGCGGGAGCCTCGGAAGAACTCACACCCGACCTCCGATTACTTCAAAAAGTTCAAGACTAAAATTCAAAATAAAGAGGAGAAATTCAATGCAACAAGAATATGAAAAACAACTCACTGCCGCATGATGAGGGGGACTTCATCATCCTCTTCTTCCTCAGCCAACGAAACTAGAGCACCCGCTGAAAAGGAGATGAAAAGTACTCGGTTCAAGAGAGAAACATGAAAATAAAAGAACAAAGAGTATTAAATGTGCTCACCTAAGAGCATGCTAGCAACAACTGGAGTACCTAAGGGAGTACTTGGTTTGTGAGGCTTCTTGGAGACAGGCAAGCCAGATGAAGACCCGTCCATTCTCCCCCTCTTTGGGACACTGCGAGGACCGCGAGGGACTAGACGAGGAACATATTCTTCATATACATCAACAAATCTAAAAGAAACCCCAGGAAGGGCTGTAAAGGTTTGAGACTTACTAATTACAGAAGTACCAGCTAGACGATCCCCAGTCTCTGCCATGGTAGGGAGAACGTCAAGGGGGATCGGATCGACAAAGTTCCGCCCAAGCTCCTGCGAAAAAAGATAAAACACTGAGACAAGGAAAAGCTAAGCAAGAACGGATGCAGCAAGAGTACATAAAGAACTCAAACAAAAAGATAGACAACTCACAGCTGGGGGCGGGTTGATGGCCGAGAACTCAGAGATGGCAGGAGGAATGATGCTCACTCCTTTCAGCATCTTCTGGAGGCGCTCGAGTACCTCCTCACCGGTTAGCTCAAGAGCTGGGACCATGCGTGAAGGATCCTCGGCCCCAGAATACTCAAAGCCGAGATGCTCCCGCTCTTTCAAAGGCTGAACCCGGCGACGAAAGAAGCTTGAAACAATACCAAAGCCGGTCAAACCCTGTTGTTTCAGCATGCTAATCCTATCGAGGAGTGGCTGGATTGCTTGAATCTCAGCAGGTGACTCAAGCTTCTTGTCCCATCGGTCATTCACCACAGGACCAGATCCGGAGTGAACGACAAGAGAAGGGATCAAATTGGTAGTGTAGAACCACTCGGCACGCCAATCTTTGACAGAATCAACCAGGTCATAATCAAAAAACTTAATTTTGAGACCCTGGCGAAACTGAATCCCGCAACCGCCGAGGGCGCTGGTTTCTTAACGGCGGGGTTGAGGTTTTAGACGAAAGAAAAAGCGAAAAAGAGATAGAGAAGGAGGGATCCCAAGGAAGACTTCACAAAGGTGAACAAAAATAGAAAGATGGAGAACGACATTGGGGGTTAGATGGTTTAGACTAACCCCAAAATAACCAAGAAACTGATGAAGGAAGGCGGAAGCAGGAAGACAAAGTCCAGCACGGACAAAGGAAACAAAAAGGACAATCTCACCAGGACCCAGAGCCGGAACCCGATGCTCGCCCGGAACTCTCCATTCAGCGATGACTTTGCTTTGGATCAAGCCGTCGCTAACAAGCTCGCACAGCTGGTCTTCGCTTGTTGTTGGAGCCGGCCAAACCTTCTGAGCTGCCCTCATGGCCACGAACTCCTGGTTTTCAATCAAAGACAGGGATGACTCCTCGTCCACGAAGGTCGCCTGAGACTTGCTTGCGGTTTTCTTCTTTCCCATGAACTGGCGGAAGCAAAAAAGGCACTAAGGAAGATGAAGCTAGAACGATGGTGCTCGGGTGATGGCGACAATGACGGTGGCGGATTTCTGAGAGCTAGGGTTTAAAGGCAAGAGCTGGGCGACAAGGGAAAGGAAGATAAAAGGTCTTTAAATAGATTTTTCAGTGATACAAACGGCCCACAAAGCCCGTTAAAACACAATGTGGGAATGCAACGGTCCATTTACCGACGCAGCTAAAACGATGGAGGGCACGAATCCTCACAATGGTACAAATCAACGGGCAGATTTTAGACTTATCCGTCCAACGCCATGGCAGGGTTATCAGATTGATACAAGAACAACCCGTCAAACTAAGAGGAAAGAAAGGGCTACCTCACGAGGAACAAAAGAACCCGGTTATGTAAGAAAGAACTCGGTAGTCTCACGAATGATAGGGATCACAACAGAAAAGTCAAAGACAACTCAGAAGACAAGATTCGTTACATTACAAGCGACTTCAAAAATAGAAGATTACAAATCTTACAAGACCCAACGAACTCGGCACCACGAAAAGCAAAGTAGCAAAGAGGAACACGGACACGACTAGGCTCTGGAACGACTATGTGTCCCAAATTGCTACTCGGAAGGACAAACCGCCATCAGTTACACTGTTTTCTTCAAAGGACGGACGCAGTGCATCTAAGGCGGAAATCGACAGCACGGCAGGGCAACATGGAGCATAGAAGGCCGGCAGGCATCTGTCTACCCAAGACCGATGTGATGCTGGATATGGTGTTGATCTGCACCGGACGGTCTCAAGACAGGCGACGAGGATCAACCTAGAACTGCCGGATGAAGGACCGAAGCCCATATCACAAGACTTCCTCCAACTACCACCACGTACATCCTGGCACAATGCTGTCGCGGGATTAGCCTACCTCTAATCCCTATCACAAGACTTCCTCCAGCTACGACAAGACACACAGCAACTACAAAACATGCCCGGGGGCTGCTCTACTTCACAAACTACCATGTTCATGACCACCAAGGTTTCAACAGAATATCCAATGAATGAAAACAAGCACTCTGGGACAGTATTTATAGACCAAAGGATCAGCGCACATGGATAAGGAGTACCAACGAAATAAGCCTAACAAAGGACACAGTGAAAAGACAGGACTCAATAATAGATGACTCAGACGAGAGGAAGCAGTACTCGAAGACGGGCATATTCGGAAGAATATACCAGCACAGTACAACCCATGAACAAAAGGCATTTACACTCAACCACCACCATACAGCTACATCTGGCAACAGCAGACCATCAAAGAATACGCCAGGACCTCGCATCCAATTTCTTCCTGAACAAAACAACACGGATATACGCTCGGAGGCTCGACCAGCACCATAGCCTAATCAACACTAAGCTAGGGAACCCGGTTTTCATTTCAACTACTTCCGGAGGCTCAGAACCAAAGACAAAGGACCAAGAATACAAGAAACTCAAGACTACAACGACGATGATACATCAAGACTCTTCATCCGACTTCTTTTCTAAAGAGAAGAACTCAGAGAAAGCGCGGAGCTGCGGGATAAACCCAAAAGCACGAGGCTCGTACACTCAGTGAGTGCAATTTCACCAAAAAGGAACCCGGACATAAGCTCGGAGGCTGCATGCCGCAAAACTACTCGGATGTTGGTTTAATCCAAGACTAAAAGGCCACTTTGGAAGGATGCCGCGAGACTACTCGGACGATGGTTTAATCCAAGTCTTGGGGACTACTTCAGAACATAAATTTTCAAACAACATAAAGGATCAAGACCCTCCAACTTTTTGTTCCAAATAGCAAGAGGCTCGGGGCCTACACTCAGTGAGTGCACTTTTTCTTCAAAAAAGCGCACGTCACCAAAAGACTTCCTCAACACAGACCATTTCAAGACATTACGACAAAAAGAACCCGGAACGAGCCATATTAGAGTTCTTTTTGATAAAACTTCAACGAACAATCGGAACAACTTCAAGACAAGATCCTCCAGCTCCTTGTTCCAAATAGCAAGAGGCTCGGGGGCTACAACCAGATGGATGTATTTTTTCTTCAGAAAAGCACTCACCACTCAAAGATCCTAAGAAGCGCTACAAGGTTTCACTCCAGAAAGCACTCGGATGACATCTTATTCCTACTCAACAAGACTTGAAGGGGCAGAGCGAGACTTTCAGAGCTCAACCATGAAGTGCTCGGGGGCTTGTCGATACGGGACCCATAGGATACCCCGCAAGGGAGAGAGAAGATCTAGTTCAACTAGGATTCTTCCCATGTAAATCTTAGTAGTAGAACTATCAAGTAATCCTACTAGGAAATCTCATTGTAAACCGACTAGGACTCTGGCCTCCTGACTATATAAAGGAGGGCAATGCTCCTGTCAAAAAAAGAATAGAGCAGATCATAATCAATCCAATGCAAAGGCTAAGGCCGACTGGACGTAAGGTTATTACTCGATCTACGATCGAGGGCCTGAACCAGGATAAATCGGCTGTCTCTTGCGTAAACCATCGAGTTCGGCATACGCCAAAGCCCGAACATACTGCCCCGGGTACCCCCGTGGTAGGCTATCGGTGGTAAAACATCGACAAATAGGATTCACACCATTCAAACTACTTTATGGAGAAGAGGCCATGATGCCAGAAGAAATCAAGCATGAAAGCCTCCGCACAACGAGTCAGCTGATGTTGTAAGATGAAGAATATGCAAAAGAAACAATAGAAGCAATAAGACTAGAAGCAGTCGAAAACATTGCAAAATATCAGTCACAAACCAAGAAGTGGAGAGATTCCCAGGTGGTAAGGAAAGACATAAAACATGGAGACCTCGTACTCAGAAGAAAACCTAACGCACAACTTGTTGGCAAGTTGCAACCGAAATGGGAAGGCCCATGCACAGCAACGGCAGCAGGCCGACCTGGCTCTTTCCACTTGACCGACAGCGAAGGTGTCACGACAACCCACACTTGGAATATTGACAGCCTCCGCAGATACTACATCTAGGCAATGTACCAAAGGGCAACCTTCGCAAATAATAAGCGGAGGCCCCTCCGTTCATTTACCTTTCAGTTTTTTTTACTTCAACCAAAAAATGTAAAAGAGCCTGCACTCTTTTCCTCACAGGGGAACTCCAAGCGGAGGTGAGGTTTTTAACGAGGCATGCTCAATATAAAAATCCTCTACAAGTATAAAGAGGTAATTCCCCAAAAGAACGCTTGAAAAATCCAAAACCGAAAGCAGCCAGCTCTGGCGCCGCGATATTCGGTGAACAAAAAGCACATGTCCTTTCAAAGCGCCAGCCATAGGCATGAGCAATTTGAAACGACCTCTATGGCCAAACAGGCCTTCGACCTTGACAAAGACCTATCCAAAGTCAGGCATCAAGGCAGAAAAAACAGCCCAAACAGGCCTTCAACCTTGACAAAGACCTGTCCAAATTCAGGCATCAAGGCCAAAAAAAACTAGGCCAAACAGGCCTTCGATCCTTAATGAAGACCTGAACAAATTCAAGTATCAAGGCCAAAAAAACTAGGCCAAACAAGCCTCTGACCCTTGACAAAGACCTGAACAAATTCAGGCATCAAGGCAAAAACAACCTCGGCAAAACAGGCCTCTGACCTTAACAGAAACCACCCCTAGCATCAGGGGCAACACAACTATGGCGCTAGAACCAGGAAGAAGGTCTTTGCCATAGAAAACAGCAAAAACAGAAAATGTCTGACAAAACACTGCCACCACTATGGCGCCAGGCCTCTTTACTTCAAAAGATCTCAAAAGGAACGAATAATTCAAGCAAGATACAGACTATTAAAGCCAAGATACGTTCCAACTAACAACGTACCAAAATGTTAACACCCAAAGCCACCACCCCACTATAAAACGGGCTCCCCCCATGCCCTTAAAACTCAGTCAGCATAGAGCGCAAGGGGGGAACAAGCCAGAGCACAACCAAAAGCCGCAGCAATAGCCATGGAGGCAGGGGTCTCCTTAGATATCCAAGTCGGCCGTAGATATTGTACGAAAACTCATAAAATCGGAGGCAACAGTAGACAGTCGGAGGCAGTGGGAAAAGAGATAGGAACTACGGCACGGTGATGAACAGCAAAGGCCTACGGAAGAAGGGGGATATCGCACGAAATCTTGTAACATCCCCCTAACGCCAGAGACCTAACCTGCCATCTCCAAAAATCAAACATGTCCCACGGGTGTGCAGCGTCGGAGACCCATACCACCAGACAGCTAAAACACTCTGCCAAAGAAATACCAAAAGTCTCCGCCATCTGCACAAGCTGCGCCAAACCTCCCATCAGATCAAACACCGATTCAGCAAGCCTCGCCAGGCGAACCTCAAGTACGCCTCCGCCGGCCAAAAAACCGCCAACACTTCAGGCCCGGCCATCAAGCAAGCACAGAGAAGGAGAAAACATGGGGCGAAGGTCCTGGCCACCACCTCTGTATCGCGCACGTTCGCCCAAGCAAAGGACAACGGTGTGCAAACTCGGGACTAGACGAGATATGTAAACTAGCACAACAGACTGAAGCCCCCGCACAAACAACCAAGAAAGTGAACCTATCTTGTATTTCATAAAACGTCAAGAAGCATTCTTACAGGACACAAACTTACAATAAAATCCTAACTGTTGTGGTGGAGGTCCACGCCAAGCAAGCGCGCGAGTAAACCCAGCGCACTCGTCGTCTATGTCCAACTCAACTGACTCAAACATGTCGCGCGCAACGCTGCGGGGAAAGGCCGAATGCCAATACTCCCAAAGCTCTCCGCTCGCATAAATACTGTTGTTGTAGAGAGTCAAAGGCGCAACATCTTGCGTAGGCTCCCGATTCGAAACCTGCGCAAGGTTAAAATTTCCCACAAAACCATTCAGAACAAAATAAACTTTATTCACAAGAGTCCAACTGGACTACAATATACACGCCAAAACAACTAAGTGCTACAAAGAGCCTAGACCTTCGGCGCATCGGCCACAGCAGAAGTCCCCGGCAACGGCGCCAATGTTGAAACTAGCGGTTTCAGACAGTGTGGGGGATGAATTAATGAAACCTTAGCTTTCCGTGCCAGCTTCCTACACGCCCGCCTATTGTGCTTAACCCGAGCCTCCGCCCAAGGGCGATGCCTGGCGGGCGGAGGCCTTTTTCTCCCCCACACTGTCTGAAACCGCTAGTTTCAATATTCCCCACGGTGGGCGCCAATGTTGAAACTAGCGGTTTCAGACAGTGTGGGGGAGACAAAGGCCTCCGCCCGCCAGGCGTCGCCCTCGGGCGGAGGCTCGGGTTAAGCACGACAGGCGGGCGTGTAGGAAGCTGGCACGGAAAGCTAAGGTTTCATTAATTCATCCACCACCCGTTGCACAGTTACAAGTGTTCTCTATTTATAGGGCTCAACTACTTCTTGACAGAATTTATTACAATGCCCCTCAACTGTTACAGTACATTCCTGGAATATTCCGCCACTAGTCTCCTGTTTGCGGGGCAATCCTGCCACACCGTCTTCAAGTAATGGGCCTCCATAAGCGGCCGGCCCACCGTGCCTCGGTCTTCGGCCCAGAGGCCTGGGTTCCCGACGCTGGCCTCCGTCTTTAGGGGCGCGCTGTTGCCTTCGCGGGTCTCCGCCGGTCCGGTCGGAGGCATCATCCGTAGGCCTCCGCCTGGCCGCGCGGGGGCCATGCTGGTGCGCTCGCACGGACCACGGGCGCTTGCACTTAGGTACCTGCATACACTTAGGCAAGATTGTTTGTTTGATTAGTTCAGGGGTAGGGCGGCCTCCGCCCTCATCGCCGGAGACGCCTGTCAGCCGAAGCGGGGCGGCGTCCGCCTGAGCGGTCGGAGACGTCTGTGCCTGGCCCGGGCGGAATCCGCGACATGCTCGCTGAGCCTCGTGCAGCGCCCTACGAGCATAGCCAGGAAAGTTCCTTTAGTCAGCGTCAGATCTCCGCCCTAAGACGGTCGAAGACGCCTTGGCGACACCTCGCCGTCGGAGGCCTTCGCCACCCGCCGAGGCCGTGTTACAACACCAACCAAACAACAAAAGGTGTTTCGCTGGCACCTGGTTGAAGTACTAATTAAGGCCCTATTCGTTTGAGCTTATCAGCCATAATCAGTTCTACTTTTTAGTTATGGAAACATTGTTTTTCTCTCACAACAAATCAGGCCTATAAAGCCCCCTTTGGCACGGCTCATCCAAAACGGCTTCACCGGTGAAGCCAAAGCCGGTGAAGCCAGAAAAATTGGCTTTTTCCGGCTTCTAGTTCATTTTAACCCCGGCTTATAAAACGGCTTCACGCTACAGTACCTCGATTTACGTAAAATAGATGAAACCGAAGCCGGCATAAGCCGTGCCAAAGAGGCCCTAAATCTGCCGTAGCAACAATAAGTCCTGTCGAACGGGGCCTAAGGATCCATAGAATACAGCTGGGTTGAATATGGGAGACATCAGATGACGTCCACTGCTGCCCTGACGGCGGTGATCAAAGTAGTACTAACTGAATGCATCAGGATCGAATGATCGATCGATTTGGGCCTTGGTATGTGCAGATTCATCTGGTGGAAGTGGTCTTCAGAGCAGCACTAGCTCCTGCATGGCTGCATGCACATACCGTGCCTTCTTCCATAGGCTATACGGCCGTTGCTAACCTGCACAACAATTGTTGCATGTGTGCGCTCTACTCACAGGAGAGCACCTGCCGTTTGGTTTTGGGTGTGCATGTATTCAGTCGGGACTCGGGAGGTGTCCTACTGAAATCTCATGAAGAAAGAAAACCCACGGTGACCAAGCCCTCATTTAGTTCCCTACCGCTAATCAAAGGCTATACACGGCCAACAAGGCCGCATGGCACGGGCACGATTGGGCACGGCACTATGTGGCAAGGTGGCGTAAGTCATGCCGTGCCTGTTAGTGCCGCCGTGTTGATGTTGTGGCCCAGGCACGGCCCTACGGAGGCGTCCTCATGTCATGCCGGGCACGATGGCCTGCCGGACTCGTGCCGGCCCGAGTCGTTCCCGTAGAAGATGCGCGGTGCTCCGCCGCCGGCCACCGCCACTGGGGAAGAAGATGTGCTGCCGCCGCCGGCCGCACGTTGCTCCCCCACACCGCTGCTGCAGACCACGCGCAAATGCGCCGCCGCTGGCCGGCCGCTGGGCAGGCGCCGCCAGCCACGCGCTGCTCCGCTGCCGGACGACGACGACGCGCTGCTGCACATGCACCGGCACACCGCCGCCCTGAGCCCTGCGACTGCGCCGCCCTTGGAGGGCAAAAGAGTTGCTAAGTGACCAGGCCTATGGCCCAGTTGTTTCCTGTAGAGGGAATTAATCGGGCCCTAGGCCTGGGTTGTGAGTTTGAGCACGTGCACAAAGCTAGCTTTCGCTCAAGAAACTTGCCGTAAGGCTGGCGATAGGTCAGGCTAATTATCGGCCATAACGAAGGCATACTATCAGGTTGGCTCAATCTTTGGCTATGCTAAGCATGGTTTACTTCTGTCAGATCAGATCAGATAAGTTGAGGCCGAAGCTTAGCTTCTTCTTGGGATTTTCCACGTGGAGGGCCCTCCAGGTGGATTGTTCTGGGTTCGCTCACTAAACCCTCTTAATAAACTCTTTTTTTCTTATAATATAATTTTGGCTAAATATGAATAAGATTTACTTTTGACAAGAGGTGTGTTTTGGGTAAAACTTGGGACATAGACCAAACTCTTTTGTTTGTCAAAGAAATTATTTTTAGCTTCTATACTAACCCCTCTCAATCAACCTTTTTTCATATAATGTAATTTTGGCTGAATATGATTTACTTTCGACAAGAGGTGCCTTTTGGGTAAAACTTGGGACACACTTACTCCATAACTGTCGGGTATCAGTATTAGGGATACCTGACAGAAGGAAGCTGATGGTCGCGAACGCTAACTCACCCGGATGGTCAAGAGCGTATTTTGGTCTCGCCCGACCCCGAAGGTACGGGCTCCGTCTCGTGCGACCCCGAAGGTACGGGCTCCGTCTCGCCCGACCCCAAGGGCACGGGCTCCGTCTCACCAAACCCTCGGGTGCGGTCTTTGCCTCGCCCAGACCCGAGGGCGTGGGCTCCGTGTCTCCCGACCCTGAGGGCATGGGCTCCGTCACGCCCGACCCCGAGGGTGCGGGCTCCATCTCGCCCGACCCCTCGGGCACGGACCTCGCCTCGTTAGACCCCTCGAAGGGGGATTCCACCTCGCCCGACAGGGGTCCGTACCGCCTCCAACCACTACGGGTCTAAGAGTATGAACCCAGGGTCAAACTTCTGACATCATAAAAGGAGTAGGCGCATCTTGACGTGACCCGCGGCCACGATGGGCCATACCTAAGGACTCACGTTGCCAACAGTGTCGGACGTGCCGGCGCTATGCTATCTAATCCCCGCACGACTTTCGACAGAGATACCAGTTGACCATGTTGCCTGCCGGGACAGAATGGGGTGCCACGACCGGCTGACGATGCCCGCGTGTGGTGCTAGTGGTGAACAGGGTCGCGACATGGAGCCGTCCCCATTATCATCTATAGGACCAGCGGGACCCGCATGAAGGAGATGAAGGGCACCGTGACTCCGGAGGCCTTCTTCTCCCTTGCTCTTCTACTCTTTCTCCTTCTCTCATGTAACATGCGCATTCCCCTTCATCTGTAAAAGGGGAAGCAGGACGCCCCACGAAGGGCATGGAAAAATGGCTCAAGGATGAACGGCTCAACGAGTTCGGCTAGACTCAACTCCATTCGATCCTTCTATCAGAGTCTTGGGACCTTCTTCCTCTCTCGGCCATTTGTAACCTCTACTACAAACAAGTGTCGGTAACACGAGCAGCCTCAAACTGGACGTAGGGACATTCTGCCCGAACCAGTATAAACCATTGTGTCCTCCGAGCACACCATCCCGGCCAGACGCGCAAACACAAATTTACTAGTCGGCGGATCAAAATACCGACAGTTGGCACGCCAGGTAGGGGATTTTTTACGTGTCTTGTTGTCCACAACAGGCCACGGATGGTTAGCCACAGCGTTAGCTAGGTCCCGGGCGTGCGCATGCGCTTCGGGAGCCTAGATTTCTTCATCACTGCGGAGGGAGAGCTGGCTCAAGCTCCTGCCCCCTGTCCAACTTCTTCGCCCCACCAGCCTCGACGCAACCGTCGAGGCCCTCAAAGAGCTACAGCTGCACGCCCCGAAGGCCCATGCCCCAAGAGCGACTAGATCCTCGGCTTTGATTATGGGAGGCTTGAGCGCCAGCTCGGTGCCTTCCTAGGACCCCGAGCATCCTAGGAGGACCAGCGATGCCTCACCTTCTCGTTCACCAACGTCATGACGTAGCTTGCCGGAGGGGAACCGCTCTCCTTGGAATACCTCATTCGGAGCGCCCCGACAGCATTCCTGCTCGGTCTGCGCAATGTCGCAATGACCATTGGTCACCTCACAGCACAGCGCATGCACCCGTTCCCCATGGATGACGAATTTGTGGGGATGATGGACTATGTCGTGGAATCTTTCCATGACCTTCTCATGGGAGATTCAGAGACGATCTTTGACTTTGACTCTAGCAGAGGAAGCCATCATCCCTCGTGAGAATGCTTCATGGTAGGCACCCCTAAGGGACGCATCGAAAGCGTCCACGAGGGAGGGGCTACTCTTATGGATGACCTCGACGACGAGATCGAGGGAGATGTAGGGCCCCACCTTGCCTGTGGGTGGAGCAGATGAGGGCATAGTATAAGGAGATTGAGGATGCGCGACTCCAGCTGGAGCAGGAGCGTGCGGAGCTCAAGCACGAGATCGAACATCACAGAGACAGCGGTCGTGCACACGCCATTGCCCGCAACGTAAACCGGAGGATCATCGAGGACGACGGAGGCCTCCCACACTTCGCTCGATCAAGACAGAACATAGCTGCCATGGTGGCCTTGCTCTAAAAGCTCCTGGAGCCCACAACACCCAAAGACCATCAGGCCCATCGCGAGATCCGCATGCTCCTCTAGCGGGCGGCGGTGCAGCAGGTGGAAAGCTCACTGTCTCGATGACGCGGGCTCGATGCTAGTCAGTGCATGTCTCCGGGATGACATGGCTAGGATGTATCCATCCACTAGGCGCCGCGCGGTGATTGGGGGCTTGCCACGGTCCTAGTGCATGAGTGTCTCGGCCCCAACCATGACGCGCATAACACCCTGGACGCCCGTAGGCGTCAACGGGGGGACAAGAGAGAGGAGGCCGGCCATGACTACCACCCTCATCGCGCGCGGATGCTACAACAGCGGCGAGAACCAAAGCCCAAGCCCCAATCTACCAGGGCCCTAGGCTTTCGACCGGTACATCCTCAACACGGCTTTCCCGCCGTGGTTTCGACCAGCGACCAACTTCCCAAAATACTCTAGGGAAATAAACCTCAGCCTGTGGCTTGAGGATTACCGACGTGCTTGTCAAGCTGGCAGTGCAGATAGTGATTACTTCATTATCCGCAACCTCCCCTTGTTCCTGGCCGATTCGGCACGAACATGGCTAGAACACCTTCCGCCCAACCGAATTCAAACCTAGGCGGACCTAAAGGAGATCTTTGTGGGAAATTTCTAGGGCACTTACACGTGCCGTGGGAACCCCTGGGATCTAAAAAATTGCTAATAGAAGTTAGGGGAAACTCTTTGTGAGTACATCCAATGCTTCTCTAGGCAATGCAATGAATTTCCCGATGTCGCTGACGCCGACATCATTAGAGCCTTCCTGTCCGGGACCACCTATGAGTCCCTGGTCCACAAGCTAGGATGCAAGGGCCCTCGGACCACCAAGAAGCTCCATGACATCATGACCAGCCATGCCTAAGGCAAGGAGGTGATCGGAGCGATTTTCGACCACCCCAAGGGCAAAGCAAAGCGGGACGAGAACGTCGGCGAGGGCTCCTCCAACCGCCTGAATAAGAAGAAGAACAAGCAGCAACATGGGGGCTCGCTCATGGCTACTACCGAGCAAAAAGGGGGTCGAGCGCCCGCTGAGGGTGCTCCTGACCACTTCAAGAAGCTACTCAAGGGGCTGTGCCCAAACCACGCCTTCCCTGTCAAGTACCTGTACAAGGACTGCGCCCCCATGAAGTGTTTCCTGTCTGGTGGCTCCAAAAAGGGGGACCATAGGAAAAAGCCTGATCTAGCAATGGATGACACCGAGGGGAAGGATGGCAGCTTTCTGACGCCAGATGGCTGCCTCATGATCTTTGATGGGGCAGCGGCTAATGACTCCAAGTGCCACCGAAAGCTCGCGCGTTGCGAGGTCTACACGGCCGAGCCAGCCACACCATCTTTCCTCCAATGGTCGGAGTCCGCCATCACCTTTGACTGATCCAACCACGCAGAGAGTGTCCCACAGCCGAGAAGGTACCCGCTTATGGTCGACCCAATCGTCAGCACAAAGCGGCTCACCAAGGTGCTAATGGATGGAGGCAGCGGCCTCAATATCATGTACGCCAAGATGCTTGATGCCATGGGCATCAACTGGTCGCGTGTCTGATCGACCGGGGCACCTTTCCATGACGTCATGCTAGGGAAACAAGCCATACCACTCAGGCAGATCGACCTGCCTATCACCTTCAGGGATCCGGCCAACTATAGGATGGAGACCCTCACCTTTGAGGTGGTCGGGTTCCATGGAACCTACCACACCATCCTAGGACGACCGTGCTACATGAAGTTCATGGCCATCCCCAACTACACTTACCTAAATCTCAAGATGATAGGCCCACATGGGGTCATCACCATCGGCACCTCCTTCCAGTGTGCTTACGAGTGCGAGGTTGAGTGCTGTGAGCGTGCCTCGGTGATTATCGCTTCTGAGGAGCTCACGGTCATCAAGGAGGGGACCGCCAAGGAAGCACCTGACTCCAAGCGGTCGGCCAGATCTTTTGAGCCCATGAAGGGCATCAAGGAGGTCCTCATAGACCCCAGCAGCTCCAAGGACAAAGTGGTGCGCATCGGCACCATGCTTTCCTCCAAATAGGAAAGCACGCTCATCGACTTCCGCCGTGCCAACAGAGATATCTTCACATGGAAACCCTTGGACATGCCAGGTATTCTGAGGGAAGTCACTGAGCATGCCTTGAAGATCAGGCTAGGCTCTAAGCTAGTAAAGTAGCACCTACATCGCTTCAACAAGGAGAAGCGTGGGGCCATCGGTGAGGAGATCGCGAAGCTTTTGGTGGCTAGATTCATCAAGGAAGTGTATCATCCTGAGTGGTTAGCCAATCTCGTCCTTGTATGAAAAAGAATGGGAAATGAAGAATGTGTGTTGACTACACGAGTCTCAACAAGGCGTGTCCAAAGAATCCATTTCCTTTGCCATGTATAGATCAAGTAGTCGACTCGACCTCGAGGTGAGAAACCCTCTGCTTCCTTGATGCGCACTCCGGGTACCATCAGATCACGATGAAAGAATCTGACCACCTCGTGACTTCTTTTGTCACTCTATTTGGATCATTATGCTATATCACGATGACGTTCGGTCTGAAAACATAGGGGCTACATACCAGCGTTGTATGCTTAAGTGTTTTGGGGACCTTATCAGGTGAACCGTTGAGGCTCACGTAGATGACATCATGGTCAAGTCCAAACAGGTTGACCAACTTGTAGCAGACCTGGAGCAAACCTTCACGAAACTCCAGGCAAACGACATCAAACTCAACCCTGAGAAATGTGTTTTTGGGTCCTGAGGGGTATGCTTTTTGGGTTCATTGTCTCCGAACGCATCATCGAAGCCAACCCAGAGAAGATCTCGGCCATCACTAGGATGGGCCCGATTCTGAATCTAAAGGAAGTACATCAAGTTATGGGGTGCCTCGCCACGCTTAGCCATTTTATCTCGTGCCTCGGCGAATGAGGCCTCCCCCTATACCGGCTTTTGAAGAAAACCGACCAATTTGCGTGGACGCCTGAGGCTCAGGAGGCACTTGACAAGGTCAAGGAAATCCTGACAAAAGCCCTGATTCTGGTCCCACCGACTGATGGGGAACCACTCCTGCTTTACCTTGCGGCCACCACGCAAGTGGTCAGCTCTGCCCTAGTGGTAGAATGGGAAGAAGAGGGACACACCCTCAAGGTGCAGCATCCCATATACTTCATTAGTGAAGTCTTGTCCGATTCCAAGACTCGCTACCCCCAAATCCCAAAGCTCTTGTACGCCGTCCTGATTGCCAAGAGGAAGCTGTGTCACTACTTTGAGTCACACCCGGTGACGGTCATGATGTCCTTCCCTCTTGGCGAGGTTGTCCAAAACTAGGATGCTACAGGGAGAATCATGAAGTGGGCACTCAAGCTAATGGGTCAGGGCATTTCGTATGCCCCTCGGACGGCCATCAAGTCCCAAACACTGGCCGATTTCATTGCAAAATGGACTGAGGTCCAGATGCCGCCAGTAGCCATCGACTAAGAGTACTTGATGATGTACTTCGATGGATCACTGACGAAGAAAGGCATCGGCGTGGGACTAGTCTTTGTTTCGCCCCTTGAGGTGCACATAAGGTACATGGTTCGCATCCACTTCTTCACCTCCAACAATGTGTCCAAATACGAGGCGCTCACCAACAGCCTACGTGTCACCGTCGAGTTGGGCATCTGACGGCTTGATGTCCGAGGCGACTCACAGCTAGTCATCAATCAAGTCATGAAAAAGTCAAGCTACCACAACACCAAGATGGCTGCGTGCTGCCAAGAAGTCCGTCAGCTGGAGGACAAGTTCGATGGCCTCAAACTCAACCACATCTCGAGGTGACTCAATAAGGCGACCGACACGCTAGCAAAATGGCATTCTGCCATGAGCCGGTGTTGATAGGCGTCTTCACCAGCGATCAGTACAAGCCCTCGGTCTAATACGAGGAGCGGGAATGGACTGATGATGGGCCGCCTACCCTAGGCTCCAGGAATGACCGACCTTCGGCTCCTTCTGGTCCTGAAGTCATGGAGCTTGACGAAGATCTAGTGGCAGAGTCCAACCCTCTAGCTGACTAGAGTACACCTTACCTCTATTACCTCCTCCGCGAGGTGCTACCAACAGAAAAACGGAGGCCCAGTGGCTCGCACAGCACGCCAAGTCCTTCATCATTATTCAGGGAGAGCTCTACAAGTAAAGCCACACCAAGATCCTACAGCATTACATCCCCATCGAATAAGGGAGGGTACTGCTGAAGGACATCCATGGTGGGGTCTGCGGACATCATGCCACACCTAGAACCTTGATCAGAAACGCATTTCGATAGGGCTTCTATTGGCCAACCGCGGTGGCCGACGATGAGCAAATTGTGTACACCTGCGAAGGGTGTTAGTATTATGCTCATCAAACCCACCTGACGGCCCAAGTGCACCAGACGATCCCTATCACATGGCCGTTCGTGGTTCGGGGGCTTGATCTGGCCGGACCCCTCAAAGAGCACCCGGGGGCTACACGCACTTTCTTGTCGCCGTGGACAAGTTCACAAAGTGGATAGAGACTCGGCCGATTTCTGTGATCAAATCTGAGCAAGCCATGCAATTCTTCCTTGACATCATCCACCGCTTTGGAGTCCCAAACTCCACCATCATGGACAACGGCACGTAGTTCACCAGGAAAGAATTCCTCCAATTTGGTGATGACTGCAACATCCGTGTTGATTGGGCCACCGTGGCGCACCCCCGCACAAATGGGCATGTCGAGCGCGCAAACGGCATGGTCCTGTAAGGCCTCAAGCCTAGAATCTTCAACCAACTGAACAAATTCAGCAGACGATGGCCTGTGAAACTTTCCACGGTACTCTGGAGCTTGAGGACGACGCCCAGCTAGGCGACTGACTACAAGCCTTTCTTCATGGTCTATGGTTCCAAAGCGGTCCTCCTGATCGACCTTGACTATAGAGCTCCGAGGGTCAGGGCGTACAACAAGCAGGGAGCCGAGATGTCCCTCGAGGACGCCATGGATCAGCTTGACAAAGCACGCGACGTTGCCCTCCTCTGCTCAGCCAAGTACCAGCAAGCATTACGCTAGTACCACGGCCACTATGTGTGGGTCTAGGCCTTCAATGTCAGAGACTTGGTGCTCCACCTCGTCTAGAGCAACAAGAACCGCCACAAGCTCTCTCCACCGTCGGAGGGACCATACATCGTCATGGAGGTGCTCCGACCGGGCACCTACAAGCTCAAGTCCATCGAAGGCAAAGTCTTCACCAATGCCTGGAACATTGAGCAACTACGTCGCTTTTACCCCAAGTCTATGCACGTACTTATGAAAATTGATAATGATATTTTTGAAATGCAAAAACATTTTCTCTTATCGGTTTTGCTATCGTTTCCTCGTTCTTTAGTGACACCCGACCCCAGCGACGGCAAGGGGTCGGGCCTCACTCGGGGGCTGATAAGATAAGAATATATCTATTTAGAAACATTCTTTGCCCTCAACCCCCTCCTTACATTAAGATCTAGAAGCAAGAGTTGTGGATACAAACACTAAGTAAAACTAGTCGGACCGCAAGAAACCTATGCCCTAGCGGCTATGACATTTCTGCTCAACAGCATGATTAGAGTTTTTTTGCCCGCACCTCGAGCTTTACAACCTTAATGTCAGAAGGGGTTGGATCACATCAACCTTTAAAAGTCTATTTAGCCAAAACAAAAATTAAAAAAATTGCCTATTTATTACAAGTTCACCGCCCGCACCATCCAACTAACTAACCCCTTGGGGGGAATGACCTCATCCTCGATGTTTATAGCTAGATCCTGCGCTAGAGGGCCACCGTCTCCTCGATCTCCTCTAGCTCGGCCTCGGTGTAGCCGGGCGCAAAGCCTTGACTCATCATCGGCAGATCGATGTTCTCATAATGAGAACGAGCGATCGCACACGACCAATGAACTCCGAAGTGAAGCGCATGCCTTGTGATTTTGTGCGCTCGATCCATAATTTAGATGGCTCGAACCACGAGCGAGCTTGTCTCCTACTCTGGGGCCAGCTTGAGGTCGTTGTAGACTAGCTGGACTATGACACGTAGGGTGTCATGCTCATCGCTATCCTTCAGGAGGGAGGCCTTCACCTCGTTGAGCTCCTTCTCCATGTTGTGGCTCTTCATCGCCTCTGCCCCAAGCTTGTTGTCGAGACCTGTCCAAGTCACATACTGACCATGTTAAAAGGCCTACCATGGATTCTAGGGAGAAAGACAACAAGGGAAATTAGAGGCTTACCATCCATGTTCACCCGAAGCTTGCACACCTCATCGCGCTGCTGGGTCACCTCAGCCTCTAGGAGCCAAACCTCTTCCTGGTGCTGACCGACCTCCATGGCAAGCTTGGCAGACACGCCCTCGGCCACAACCTTTAGGTCCTTCTCCCCCTCAAGCTCATCGTCGAGGAGGTCGATCCATTGTCGGGCATCAGCGCGCTCCTGGCGAGCCAAGTCATGCTCCGTGTGTAGTTCCCTTATGGCCCAGAGCAAATCTTCCTACTCTTTCTATAGCCGCTCGGACTCTGTGACATTTGCACGTGCCCTATCAATCAGGGCAGTGAGTTTCTCCTCAGCCTTGCGGGCATGATCATGAGCGTCCTCCTCCCTGGCTTGGAGGTCAGCCAGCTCTCGACCGGTGGGGGCAAGCTCAGCCACCTCCTGACAAGTGGCAGCGAGCTGTGCAGCCAGTCCCTCACGTAGCCATGTCTCCTCAGCAAGGCTGTCCCAAACATGCTTCTCATGATGAAGGAACAAGGACTTCTCCCTGCTATGAGTCATAATGGACTATGGAGAGGTTACGGGTTAGAGGCGTGAAAAGGGGAAGTGAAGGTCAGAAGCACAGATGTATCGTACCTAGCCAATAGAAGTGACCACATCATGTAGTGAGCTCAGAGCGGTGGTTAGGGTGTGAACCATGATCCTGACCTTCATGTGGACGCTTTCCCATTCCCTCTTCTCTACGGCATCATCGAGGGTGAAGAGAGTCACCCTCGGGTCCTATCGATCAGCCGACCGGACCCGAGGACCTCCCCACGCATGCGGGTCGCTGCCCACCCTGACCAGAGGCCAAGATGGATTCGTGCTGACCCCAAGCAGTGCTGACCCCTCTTGTAGTAGCGACTCCTCTAGAGTGGCCCCTCCTATGGTAGAGGGGTGGGCGACACAGACACGAAAGCCTGCCCTCTACCGTTTGTCCCACTGCAGATGCGACCACCTGCACGGACGACAGCTCTAGTTGTGCCGTCTCTGCATTTGATGTTGCGGCCACACCCGGCCATGCCACGTCCACCACGGATGCCTAGGGTGCGTCATCCTCCATTCGTCCTAATGCAGAGGCAGCCACTTGCGTGAATGACGGCTCTAGCTACGCTGTTTCCGCCTATGATGTCGTGGCCACCTACACAGATGATGGCTCTGGCTATTCTATTTCTGCCTATGACATTGCAGCCACACCTAGCCATGCCACATTTGCCATGGGTGCCCTGGTTGTGTCCTCCTCCGTCTGCACCCCCCCTGTGGACACAGCCACTAGCTATGCCTCCCAGTCGACACCACGGCTGCCCTGGCGCCACTCCCGCTCCCCTCCAGCACGATGCCACTCGACTCCTGGCACACCTACCAAAGAGCGAGGCTCTTTTTGGCGCTAGCCTCAGGAGAGTCCTGCCTCCGCCAACACTACAAAAGACATGATGATCAGTCTTTGGCAAAATGTGTTAAGAGTGAAGAAGCAAAGAACTTTTTAACTCACCTCGACGCCACCGAACGATGACGTTTTGGGGCTGGCCCACCTAAGCCTGGCCGTGCCTTGTTGGCGCGTTGCCATTTCGAGCCTTCCTCCCGCTCGGAAGGCCCGGACGGAGCAGGGTGGATAGTCCCCACTGGCTTTGGGGGTGCCTTGGAAGGCCTAGACAGAGCGGGGTGGCTTGATTCTCCTGGCTCTGAGGGCATGTTCCCCCTCCCTCCTACCCTAGGGCATGCCATGGGAAGGACCCCTCCCATGGTAAAGATGGGTCCTCATCCCCTCCTCCCAGCTCGTCCCATTGGACGGGCGACCCAGAACCATCGCCCTCTTCTTCCTCTTCCTCTTCTGAACCTTGCCGCCACCTTCCTCGGTCCAGCCTCGCTCGCTACTTTGCCCGCCGCTTCGCCTTCTCCTCATCTTTCTTCTTCTTCTTCTTCTCGTCTATGGCGTGGTTTGATGACCTCACAGCCGCATGCTCTGACAACGGCGTGATGGAGGCCCAAAAGCCCAACCCCGCATACAGCTCAATGAAGCCCATGTCCAGCTGCATCGCGGGATGTCCTAGGATCAGGAACAAGGCATCAGACTCCTTCGTTGCTTCCTTGATGCACTGCATGACCTTGCTATCGCGAAGCAGACCCTAGGTGAGCACCGTCCCACCGAGCTACGCGCTAGGTGTCATCTCATATAGTGGGAGGGCGTACGCCATCAGCGGCGCCACCCTCCTCATGTGATACGCCCCGATGACACCAGCCCCATGGAGACCATGGTTCTTTAGGAGCGTGATGGCATCTAGGAGGTCACAGAGCCTTTTCTTTTCCTTCTTGGGGGTCCCCACCCCCACACCGACGGTGCCTCTTCAATTAGGCATCTAGTGAAGTCCGACAAGGGGGCAGCGGCGAGTTCTTCACATAGAACCAAAGCGTGTGTCATCCTTTGTTGGACCTCGACAGCGGATATGTCATGTACTCGGTGGACCAGTGGCCCTAAAGGTGGATACCTGCACATCCCATCAGCACCGATAGGTCCCTAGTTCTCTCCCTTTTCTTGTGTAGGGAGACAGAGAAGAAGTTCCTCCATAGCTCTAAGTGGGGTTCGATCCCTAGATACCCTTTGTACAGCGCGATGAAGGCCGTGATGTGCTAGATTCCATTGGGATTCAGGTGCTGCAACTCAATCAGGTAGTGGTGCAATAGTCCCTAGAGGAATGGGTGGGGAGGAATCATGAATCAGCGCTCATGGAAGGGCACAAAGGACATGATGTAGTCATCAAGCAATGATGGTGCCTCCTCATGGCCATGCACGAGCCACTCCACCACCTTGGTTCTCCCACGAGAAGACCATGCTTGATGAGGCCATTCACGCACACATGGGTGACGTCAGAGCGATACCATGACTCCATGGGAAGCAAGGGTGGAAAAACAAGAACTTTCCTAGTGGTGGAAGAGCGAGGGCAAGAAATCTGGGCGCTGGTAGTGGAGAAGCAGAGAAGACGAGGCTATGGTGAAGCGTATCAGAGACAAAGGGAAAGGCCCCTATTTATAGGGGAAGGTGGAGCGAGAGGCGAACTATCTGCCTCGATCAACACGCCTGCCATGCCTCATCACTTCACCTCTCCGGGAGTCACCCCCTCAAAAGGCGCACCAGACGACGGCTTGCCTCCTCAGTGGGCGAAAAACCACCGTAGGTAAGGAGGGATATGGAGCTAAAAATGCTCCCACGGCCCATTAATGCCTAGGAGTTCAAAAGTTGGCCTACCGAAGGGTTCACAACTGCTTCGAGGCACCATAAGAGTGAGGGGTGGTTAAGGATAGGCCCGCTAGTGGCTAGCACCTAGGCACATGAGCGCCACGGGCATCCCGACCCACGCTCGAGTCTTGGTCGAGGCACGGTCCATGGTTTTCCCCTGAAGAAAGGCAACGAGCCCTTGAGATCGGTCGAATGGACCTAAGAACTATATGGACTGACCGTCAAGAATCTGGAGTCGGTCACTAGCTGACCCATGCCATACCCCCATGAACGGGAAGCTAGGGCCCCACTCAGACTTGCTCGTTAACATCTCACCGAGCACCATGATTCGTCCATCGAGGAAAACATGGTATGGCTCAGCCCCTCTGTTTTTATTGAAAAAAAATGCTTGAGGGAGGATGACCACAAGATGAGCTGACCCCTCAACCGGACCCCTGCTACACGTAGGGGTTTGGAGGAAGTTGGACTCTCAAGGAGACCGAATACACGGTCACATGACAATGGCGGATCGATCAGAATCAAGATAGATCTTTTTTGACCCCCTGAATCCCACGGCTGCATGCTCCCAAAGAGTCCAAACACTATGGAAACAAAACATGGCCCTACCAAATCATCCTGTAGCCCACAAAGGGAGATTAAGACCCTCAGAATCCTTCCATCTGAAAAAGCCTTCAAAGGAGTATCCTACTCCATAGGTTTGGGGTTCTATTGGGTATCAGTATTAGGGATACCAGACAGAAGGAAGCTGATGGCCACGAATGCTAACTCACCCTGGATGGTCAAGAGTGTATTTTGGTCTTGCCTGATCCCAAAGGTATGGGCTCTGTCTCACCCGACCCTGAAGGTACGAGCTCCGTCTCGCCGACCCTGAGGGTGTGGGCTCCGTGTCACCAGATCCCTCGAGCATGGGCTCCGTCTCACCTGACCCTGAGGGCACGAGCTCCATCTCACTAGACCCCTTAGGTGCGGTCTGCACCGCCCCTCAACCCCCACCCTGCCCTAAACTCAGGGAAGGCACCAGTGAGCTCCGTCTTTGCCCCCACCTTCGGTGCTGGACGGCGAGCCACCTTGCCGCTCCACCCTCAATATCTGCCCTAACCCCTCAACCCTATACACCCTAATCCTAGGGTAGGGCATTAGTGAGCTCAGCCACCGGCCCCACCCAACCGCCTTCTCCTACCACCACTACCATGTCACCCCCCTCGAACCCTTTTCTAGAGCCACCGGGGAATGGATCCCTGACCTCGCCGAAACCCTAACCCTAATGCCACTGCCATCTTCCTCTTCGGTGGGGCGCGGTTGTGGGCACGTGGGCGTGGTCGCATGGGTGAGGGAGAGGGAGAAAGAGAGAGGGTGGGCCAGCCCATGTCGCACCGTCCACGTGCATGTTTGTGTTTTCGCTAATAATTACGTGAACTGTTAGCTAGATCCATTTACATTTATTCTAGCTATTTTTAGTGTCTAACTATTAATTTGGTGATCCAAACAGGGCTTAGTCAAAGTCTCGGACAGCATTTGCATGTGGTCTTTATCGCCATGTGTCTAACTATTTCACAAATATGCCCCTGGAGGTAAGATTTCAAAATCTGGACCCTTAGCTCGGCGCCATCATTGCTAGCACCGAGCTTACACTGCTCGGCACCATCGTTGCTAGTGCCGAGCTCAGGGCCACGTTGGTGCCATGGACGCTGACATGGCAGCTAGTTCAGCGTCATGGATCTTGGCGCCATAGATCTTGGCGCCGAGCTCGGTGTCAACAATCCTAGTGCCAAGCCCTCTTACGTATGAGCCCATGGTTACTTTCTCTCTTCCTCTCTCTTTCTCTCTACCATCCCCGTCCACACCATCCGCGTCATCCCTGTCCACGCGCCCGTGTCGCCCCGCCCACACCCACGCTCACACCACCACGCCCGCGCTGCCCTGGCCATAGCCACCCCGCCTATGCCCGTGTCACCGCGCTCACTCCCACGCCGGCATCCGTGCCCACTCGACGCCATGGCCCTACCCTGCCCCACCCATCAGCGGCCCACGCGCCCTCGCCGGCTATCCATGGCCTGCCCCGCCCTGCACGGTCCTCCATGCCATGCCCATCCCTACCCGCCATGCGAAGGCACGTGGGAGCTCTGGCCTAGGCACGCCAAGGCGCTGCGGTGGCCTGCTATTGCACTCCACCGATGCTCCACTGATTGCACAGTAAAGTAAGTTACTTTATTTGTTTGAATTGGTAATTTAGTACTTAGTTAACAATAGTTAGGGTGTAATAGGTAGATAAATATATAGATACTTATGTTGGCATAACTAGTTTTCGTATATAGTTATTACATAGTTAGATACATACATATGTATATATTTAGTACTTAGTATATATATGTAGTACTTAGTACATAGTATACATTTACTTATCTAAATACTATAGACCTTCACGTTAGTAGTTAGCGTGTATTTTTTACTAAAGGACATGTGTTTCGTTACGTGTTTGAAATAGATGGACAACCTAGTGACCATATATCATGGAGGCATCGTTGAAAGCGATCGCTATGGATATGTTGAGTTTGTTGACATACAAAGCGAGCCTGTGCTATTCAATGATAGGCCTTCATTTAGTGAGCTAGTTGCAAGGGCTCGGGAGGAGCTACATTGCCTTAGAGATGATCATGATGGCATTGTAGTTGAGGGTGTACTACACCTAGGTTCTTCTCCCAACATCCTTAGGCGAATGATCCCAATTGGATGTATGGATCAGTGAAAGAACTATGTGAGATCGGCTATGAAGAACCAGCTGCAATGTTTGGACGTGGTTGTGCATCGGGTGTTAGTTGATCCCATCCCTCATGGGTTTTCCCCACCAATGGGTCAATAGGCACACTTCGACCCTCCCGTTCCAAAACCTGATATAGATGTGGAGGTTGCACCTATGGTTCCCGATGCTCAATCTACCCCTAATGAGGTAGTTGGAGATGCTTGTCAGACTCATGTTGTTGTGGCAGATCCTCCTCATAAGATCCCTTTGACACAGAATCATCCGAGTAAGTGTCTTATCCGCATGGTTATTGGGAGCTTACCCCCTTTCTTACATCCATTTCTTTCATTCTTTCCTCATTTATCTACTTATGTTGCAGGAGACATTCCTGACAATGTGGATGTGCCCCCTGTTGCTACGCAAGACATTGAGTGCTTTTGTCCGAGAGTTAGGGACGACAACACGCGTAGCTTCCTAGATGTAAGATTCAAAATATTCTTTCAAACATATTATTAATATGTTAGATTCTTTTAGTTATCGTAATTTTGTACAACAGAGGCTGTCACGTCGGCTATGCCATGCGACTGCTCATTGTGGTTGTAGGACAGACACAACGCAAGACGTGTACGTTCCTTCCATAGGTAGAGGAGGCTTAGGTTCCTCTAGCCAAGCAGCTACAGGGGACGATGACGAGGACGACGATGACGTGGACTAGAGGCACGAGGAGCTTGGCCCCTCTCAGCTCTAGGATGCTCCCTCGACTCAGCCTACATAGCCTCCAGGCACTAGGTGACGCCGCCAACCTGACCCTTACACTCCAGGTACTAGCGCTCTCGGTCACAAGGGTAAGAGTAAGACTAGGAGGCAGTGAGGGTTTGTGGTAGATGTTAGTATATACTATTATGGATTTTGTAGTCACTTTCCTATAACTATTTGGGACTGTATGGATATTGTGGACTATTTGGACTATGCAGGACATGTTATGTTGATTGTGATGTTCGTTGTGGTTGCATTGTGCTCTTTGGACGATTAAATGTTTGGATTATATAATGATGTCTCTGTTTGTAACTGTGGATGCTCCTGAAACAAGGGAAACTCTTGTGAATTTTTTCCGTGAATCATTAATTATACTACACTGCTAAAAAGGCACAAATGTAGTACACAGATTAAATATAAATTCATTAGAATGTGTATAGTCCAATCGTATCATACAGACTATCGGGAGTTCTGACATACGTCGAGACTTTCGATGTGCGCAGACAGCTGGCCAACAAAAACCCAGGTGTCGGGACTTCCGACTTGGGTCGGGACTTCCAACTGTTGGGAGTTCCGACTCACGTTGGGACTTCCGACATCCACAGTCACTGCTTAGGCTAAGTGACTGGGCATTAGGACTTTCGACATGAATCGTGACTTCCGACGGTCAGGAGTTCCGGCTTATGTCGGGACTTCCAACACCAACAATCACTAAAAAATATTCTACGTGCTCGTAGAGTGCTAGAGTGTCCCTCTTTTGATTTTATTTTTATGCTTGAGCACTCTATCTTTCTCAGACTAACTAAGTTTGCATCCCTCTTTGTAGTGCGGCGGATCCTAAACTCAAAAACAAAAATAAAACCTTTGGAGAGCGCTTTGAGTTCGTCCGTCTTTACAACTTCAAGAATTGAGGGATACCATTTAATCTTTATCAACTCTTTGAATCTTTCATGGGACTAATAGTTGCTACATATCTCATTAAGATCACATTAGTTCCTAGTTTGGATGTCATCAATACACCAAAACCGACATAGGGGGCAAATGCACTTTCAAAATTCTTAGTCTAAAACATACTGAGTAAGCAACGCATCATCCGAGTTCCAGTCCTCTACCACAACCTTGTTAATGTGGCTAGGCTCATCTACATTGCTCTGACCTACGTGTCGCCTGTAGTAAGCGGCCTTCGCTTCATCTACGGCCTCTACGGCCTGAGTGAAGAACGCGTTGTCATCCTCCTCCGTCTGCAAGCCTGCCTCTCCTAGAGCGATGAGCTCACTCAGTTTGCCAGTGTCGTCCTCAGCCTCCTCCGCCTACAAGCCCGCCTCTGCTAGAGCGATGAGCTCGCTCAGTCTATCAGTGTCGTCCTCAGCCTCCTCTGCCTGTAAACCCACCTCTACTAGAGCGATGAGCTCGCTAAGTCTACTAGTGTCGTCCTCTACCTCCTCCGCTTGCAAGCCTGCCTTAGCAAGAGCGATGAGATCGCTCAACCTGGCAATGTCGTCCTCATCCTCATCCCCCTCATCAGACAACATAATCGGTGATTGAACGGTGCGACCAGCTCGCGTTCTGTGCTCATCTAACTTTTTTTCCTCATACATTGCACGAGCCACCTCTACGGTATGGTCCTCGCTGCATCCAATCCCTTAATATATAAAATGCAATCAGTTAGCAACGCGATTATATTACATTTAAAATCAGGCAACGAAAAAAGGCTTTCAAGCACTCACTGGTACATAATGCAACAACATGCTCATTCAAGACCTGCATATGTACTCTTATCTCCTCCCTTGCCTCCTTCCTTGCCCTCCCCTCCTCTAACGTCCTTCGTCTCTCCAATCCCCATTTGTTAAGCCAAATATCGATCGGGTTACGAATACCGCGCTATCTAGCAAACTCATGCATCTTGTTTTTGTGATGTTTAACGAATAGGTTGACGTAGTCAGGTCCATATCCCCTCTTTCATGCAATTACTTGCCTCCCCTTCAGTTCATCCAAGAACTTAGCTTGACCCTCATAACATTCCCACCAGCATTTCCTAGTGCTCTGTTCAAATAAAAAATTATATCATATATGTCTTAGCAAAAGAAACAAAAAACGATTTCATGTTTACTACAAAAATAATCAACCTCATCATAGTCAACCATATGGCCGCAATAATGGCCTATTCCAAGCTCTGAAGGGACTAGACCGTAGTTGGATTTAACACCACATTCGCACTTGACTGGAGGTGCTTTGTAAATTAACCTTTCTTTCTTCTTTTTCTTTGCCTTTGGTGGCTCCGTCCATTGATTCTTAGGACCGTAGAGCCACTCCTTGAAATGACACTTCGCAAATCCATAACGCTACAAGAGAATACATTAGTACACGCACACCTATAGAGATAAATATTTAAACAGATACACTTTCCACTTACTTCGTGTTTGTTCGGACACACAAACTCCAACGTATTCTCAGGATTAATCACAACTCGATCTCCGCATTCGCACAGAGGAGGTTCATCGAGTCGTCTAATTGCGGCTAGGTGCTTCTCCTTAGCCGTCATTGGCGGGGAGGTAGGGGGGTGGAACCCACCGCTTGAAGTGCTCACGTGGATGTCTTCCTCTACATCAATCATCGAAAAGGAGGTACCTAGGGTCAAACTTGTCTGCACCGTCGATCCACTGAAAGAAAAAACACCTCTCATGGTCCTACACAACAAGATTCCAACAAAATATTAGTAGCCTACTTACACAAATGAAGAAAAAAAGATAGTGAAAACAATTACTTACATTAAAACGACTGCATGTGTAGAAGCAACGTGTCGCTGTGTCTGGATGTCTCGATTGAAACACGTAGGCCGGGAAACCACAGTCATAGTTAGGGACGAGGAGGTTAAGAGGGATGGGGGCATCTTTGCTAGACGCGTCGGGGTATAATTCTCGAGGACGACCCCCGTTTTCGCCAAAACTCCTCCCAATACATTTCTTGCATCTAACAAAACGGTTGTAATTTAACAAATAAAAATCAAAATATCACAAATTAATGTCAATGAGAACCATAACTACAATACAACCAATTTCGTTTTAAGAACCGAAAATAATTAACATTAAACCCTAAACCTAGGGTTTCCCATTTGATGCACAACAATGAACCCATAACATAACAACATGCGCTGCGGTTACATAATTTTGCTAGCTTTTTCACGCATTGTCATCATCCTACGGTTGTATAATACAAATATTAAAAATTGCATGAAACCCTAAGTAATGACAATTCTTAGGTTAAAAAATCCGACTAATATATACCGAATCGATACGAAAAAAAACTAGGAGGGGAGCTAGGATACCTTGCTCTCGAAGATCTACGGATTAAATCAAAGTTTACAAGGTCCAATATGTCGATTCATGAGGTAGGGCGAAATGGGGAGAGAAAAAACCTGAGAGGGAGAAGAAAGAAGAGGAAGAAGGCTCGGGCAGAAAGGTTGGGGCCGGGGTTAAAACACCACCTCGGCGTCAGGATCTACGGCGCCAAGCTAGGCGCCAGGATCTATGGCGCCGAGCTGCTTGCCAAGTCACCGCCACGTCTGCGTCGTGCCGAGCAGTGTAAGCTCGGCGCCAGCAACGATGACGCCGAGTTAAGGGTCCAGATTTTAAAATCTTATCTTTAGAGACATATTTATGAAAATTTTTCAAAAAAAGACTAAAAAATAAAAAATTCGGCTATCACGGCGCATTTACTCCACGTACCGTGCCTTCTTCTTCCTTGTGCAAAGGCGCAAAGCTAGGCCTCCCTGGGCTACAGTTTCAACCACATAACCAGCACTACAGTTGGAGCATGTACTGCGCTCTGCTCGCAGTCACAAGAGCGCCCCTGCTGTTTTGCTTCGGGTAGTCGAATTGCTGACACACAGGATTCAGAAACGATAAAAGGGCAGGTTTCGACTCGGGCATTATCATCACACAACTAATAGCTGGATGATTTGGCTTGCCATCCTCTTTACATCTGCAGAGCCATTGTCACTAACAAAACGAATCGAAGTGCTCCCACAACTGAAGATATTACGACTGATATTTTCCCCAGTGTGACGCATGAGATTTTCAACTGAGAAAAAAAAAGACGAAGAACGCCAAACAGAAACCCACGGTGCCCCATTTAGTAGTCCCGTACCGCTAATCGCAGCCAAAGCAAGCCCGCTTGAAAACGCACGCCGGCCGAGCCTTGTCGCCAGGCCTGGTGGCGCTCGCCTGTAACTCCAGCCAATTGGAGGGCAAAAGAGTTGGTACAGAGGCAAGGCCAATGGCCCAGTTGCCGGAAGAGGAAATTAATCGGGTCATGGGCCTGGGTTGTGAGTTTGAGCCCGTGCACAAAGTTGAGAGTAGGTTCTTGCCGGAGGACCCATGACGCTCATGAGATGAAGGCGGCTTTGGCCCAAGAAAGCTACGTCATCAGCGGTAGGCCGGCCGATTGTCACTAATCGGCCCAGCCCAATCTTCGGCCAAAAGAATAAGGCCGAAGTTAAAGCCTTTTCTTGAGCTTTCCACGCAGAGGGCCCTCTTCGTGGGATGTTTGGGTTCGCTCACTAACCCCACTTACCAACTCTTTTCTTAATTTTTCTTATTATATATAATTCTAACTAGACACGACTTACTTGTGACAAATTTGCGATTAACCTTCGGCCATAAGGATAAGGCCCAAGTCAACCCCTCTTACCAACTCATTTTTTATTCTTTTATTATAATTCTAACTAGACACGACTTACTTGTGACAAGTTTGTGATTATTGGTCGGCTCAATCTTCGGTCATAAGAATAAGGCCCAAGTTAAAGCTTCTCCTTGGTTCCACACAGACGACTCTCCATGTGAATTGTTCCAATAACCTTTCTTATCAATTTTTTTCCTTATAATTTTGGCTAAACACGACTTATTTGTGACAAGTTTTCAAGAAATTACCCATACAAAACAGTATGTATGTATAATTTGCCTTCGCTACTACAGTTAGCCATATTTACAAAAGAAAAGAAACAAGACAAGTTCATTGAACATTAGTGCTGAACTACCACACCTTAAACTCTCTGGAGGCCTGATGTGCTAAACTTCCACTTTTGGCTCTGTTCGGCAGGATTATTGCTGCTACGGCTGATTTATTGTGAGAGAGAAACATTGTTCTATGGCTGAAAAAGTAAGACTGATTCTGGTTTATAAGCTCAGGCGAATAGAGCCTTTGTTGCTAGACCTTCCTATCATTGTTCCAATATTCAATAGTTTCTCTTTGGCCGTGTGGTCTTGGATTTGCTACAAGATAGGGCTGTTTTGGGTGAAATTTGGAGCATAGGCGAAACTCTTATAGTCATAGAAATTGTTTTTAGCTTCTATTCACCTCCTCGCTCTCAGCTTTTCGGTCCTTCAAAAGTGCTAAAAAATACAAATGCTTGGACAGTTAGTTAGACAACGAGTTCACCAGAAAAAGTTAGTAAATCTCTTTGACTCTTTGGCTCCACGCCAACCAGACCAAGCGACAATGGGGCGGATACAAAGTATTTTTGGAGTTTTAGAAAAATATAGCATGATTTTGTGAAATACTTTGGTTTTAGAGTGCTATAAAGTGTTTGGGTGCAACAAATTTTATGGTTTTGAATACCATGGTTGCTGAAATTGTAGTTTTTTTGGAGTTTTAAAAACTCTGCTCTGGACCACTTTTTTCTAAACCACGATTTTGCACATCAATGATTCTAAAACTACAGTTTCTTGATATTATGGTTTGTTAATACTGCAACATCAAACAAGACCTGAACCTCTTTGGATGCTGCATGGCGGCTGGCGACATGTGTGTGGCAAGCTCCTGCAGAAAAGGGATGCCAGGTCCATGGCGCAACTCACAGACAGAGTGAGGAGAAACAAGGTGACGATAAGCTCCGTCACAACACCAATGTTCAATGAACTTGTCTTTGAAGTTGGTGGAATGACTTGGAATATCGCTTGAGCACGCATGACTGTTGCCTCAAGTCAATGCAGGACACTGTGATGAGCACCAAGACCGGCCTCGCTGCCTTTCCCTCCTTGATCTACTCGGTATACATCGACCTTTGAGCCATGTATATTAACTTTTTTTTTTTTGAAAAAGAGGTCTCCCTCGCTTTACTGATCATAAAGCGTATGCAACATGTATACTAACTTTTTTGAAGCAATCGTTGAGGCCTTTTCTATTAGTTCCGCAGGCTTGTTCTGGCCTTTTTTTTGTGCTTTCTGAAACGTCTAAAACTCTGATGCATTTCTGTTATTCAGTGATGAAAATGGAGAAATTATCGGTTTGAAAAAAAAAAAGTTGAGACGCAGCGCTTCAGTTGCCCCGACCGGCATAGGCTGAATCTTAGAAATCTAAACTGATATGGGCCTTCATTGTAGACTTTGAGGGGCCCTCCATTTAATTTTTGGAGGCTCTAAGCGGTCGCTCACCTCGCTCCTGGGCTTCGACGGTCCTGGCTACTTTGGCTCCACGCCAACCAGACCAAGCAACAGCGAAAGGTGCTAAAAAAAAAAGCAACAGTGAAAGGTGTTTCGCTGAATTGTTGGCTCTAATGCAGGCACCTGGGTGAAGTACTAAGGATCCGTAGAACGCAACTGGGTTGGTTATGAGAGACATGAGATGAGGTGCGCTGCTGCCCTGACAGGCTGTGATGATCAGTGACAGCGGTGATCAAAGTAGTACTAACTGTCTAACTGAATGCATCAGGATCGATTCATCGATCGATCTGGGCCTTGGTACAGACATTCATCCTTAGTCAAGTGCGGGACAGATTCATCTGGAACTGGAAGTGATCTTCAGGGCAGCACTAGGTCCTGCATGGCTTGGGTGTGCATGTATTCAGTAGGGCCTCGGGTTTGTGAGGTGTGCAGCAGATGCCTCGGGCCTCCGGATTGCTGACACAGGGGGATCCGGATGGCCGCTTTCGACCCGGTCGTCACTCGTCAGTCATTACCATCACGATTCACACAACCTGAATGATTTCGATAGTTGTCATGTTTCTTTAGTTAACGATCCAGGATGCAGCTAGTCTGGCACATGGGATTCTCGACTGAAAACACGAAGAAAGCCATGTTTTAAGTAATTTCAACACATGATTTTTTTTACACCATAGAATTAAGATCCAACAGCATCCATCCTCCTTCTACCTCCAGCTTTTTTTCTACCTCGAGACAATTACAAATCACAAGATCACAGATGCACAGATCACAAGAAATTTTTTTTTTTCTATGCAAGGATAAGAGAACAAATCGCGGAGCGAGGTGCTGGACTGCCTCAACGACGTCTCGCGCACGCTTCTGCAGGCCGATGTCCGCTTCGAGACGGTCCGGGCCATGCAGGCCAGCATCAGGAGTGCCGTCAGCCTCCAGTCCCTCGCCGCCCGCGCCATCAAGCATGCGGTCGTCGACGAGCTATGCAGGATGCTGAGAGAGTGAGAGATAGAAAATTCATGTATTTTTTTATGCTAAAACACATGTGTGTTGTATATCATTTCTGAATAGAGAAACCCACGATTCACATGGATTTTGTTCAGTTCTGTACCGCCAATCGCAGGCTAAGCAATGCAGCTTGAATAGGGTGCCGAATAGGGGTGCCGCTGCAGCCCTAGTTTTTAGGACCGGACTGGAGATCGAACCGGCGAGGCTGTCGGTTCATTGGTTCATTGGTTCATTGGTCCAACCGTATAGAACCGGTTGAACCGCTGGTCCGATTGTATTGGACCGGACTAGTTGAACCGGTCACAAATACTATGAACCGGTGTATATATATATATGCTATAATTAATAATTGGATTCATACATATATATATATATATATATATATATATATATATATATATATATATATATATATATATATATATATATATATAAAATGACATGTTAATTCAAAACATCAAGTGACCGATAACAATAATATAAGTTTCGCTTCATACATAGTTCATATTCATACATCATAGAAATAGTCACGGGCTCATGGCTCACAGCAACACAACCTCAGGTTCTTTAATACAAAATATCAAGTGCATGCTAACTGATAACACACCGACATGCTAAAAGTTCCAAACAAGTTCGTGCTAAAAAGATTACGAACACAATCAGAAAACATGATAGCTAGATGGTACTCCATCAAAATTCACAGGATCCCATTCATCTCGTGGTGCAGCATAACAAGCACTTGATCCACCAACATCAAATGCCATACCATCAAAATCAAATAGATCTTCATCCCTTTGGGGCCTTTCCTGGTCCTGAATGTCCTGAATCTCGTCACTGTCTTCCATGGCATCAGCCTCAATAGCATTCAAGTCCAGCACCAATTCTATTTTTTTCAACATAGACATGATGTTAAATAAGCAAAAAAAAAACTGGTATGTGAGTTGAATTTATTTCACAATTGACAAGAGACATTACCATCACTGCATTGTATACTTAGTGCGGATAGTTCACTGCGAAAGGCGTTCAACTCTTCCGAGTTAAGGCGAGGTGGACTGTCTTCTAAGATCCAAGCTTCATTTCCCATTCCAATTTGTTCCAAACTTATTGGGTCATAATTTCTAGTCCTGATCTTGGACCTAATGTTCAAATAGTACATACTGACAATATTATTTTCAGGTTATAGAATAGGCTAGCAGCTAGCTATGCAAGTTTTAGTCTTTCAAGAGAAGGGGTACCTTTGACGCAGCCTCAGGTTACAATGAACATACACAATATCATTTAACCTTTGATGCTCTAATCTATTTCTTTTCTTGGAGTGCACATGTTCAAAGTAGCTCCAGCTCCTCTCACATCCAGAAGCACTACAAGTTTGGCTCAACACACGCAAGGCAAGCTTCTGCAAGTTTGGTGCGCTGCAGCCATAAGTTTCCCACCACTCATCTATGTGAAAAACAGAAGTTAGTAATATGCTTAAATGAACTGGAAAAGTAAGAACAACAATGTAGTGAATGAAGTTACCAGCAAGCATGCCCGAGCGATCATTTATAGCACTTGCACGCCCAAAATCACCTTCTGCATTCCTAAAAGTCTTCATTTCTTTTGTCAAAATATTTCTAAGGGCAACATCTTTGCCAGCATATCTCTCTATGACATCAAGAACTCCAGAAGTAGCGAACTTGTACTTCTCTCGTAGTTGAGGATTGTACTGGTTATTAGGATTGAACCAAAAGCCAGCAGCATGAAGATTCTTATCAAAGTGCTTATCCCACCGTGCATCCATGTATTCCAAGAAAGGCTTTACAAACTCTTTCTTTCGCTGAAATCTCTTTTCAATTTCATCTCTTGCAGCATGGAATCCTGCAAATAGATATCCCATTGCAGGTCTCTCATCGCTGTCCACTATTCTCAGCACCCGAACTAGTGGCTCTGATAATTGGCAAACAATAGCACAGTTTTTCCAGAACTTTTGATCTAGCACAGCTCTAGTGAATTTTTTGGCTTTTGGTTCCTTATAATATGCACAGTTTGTCCACTCATTGGAGATAACCATTGCATGCACATCAGCCTTGTGCTTATATATGCTTTGCAAAGCAATAAAATTAGTAGCAAAACAAGTTTGGGCTGGACGAAGAATCTCATGACCTTTAGTGAACTTCCTCATTAAATACAATGGGAAGCAATGGTTGTAGACATATTTTGTAATGATTGATGCATGAGCTACGGTGGTCTTCACTACATCCTCCTTACCAAAGTCATGCAATATCAAATTGACACAATGGGCAGCACAAGGGGACCAATAAATGGATGGGAACTCATCTTCTATCCTTCTACCAGCAGCAACCATGTTTGAGGCATTATCAGTGACAAAATGAACCATATTTTCAGGCCCAACAAAATGAACCACATCTTTGAATAATCTAAACAAGAAATCTGCAGTTTTGGAGCTATCAGTGGCATCGATTAACTTGAGAAAAACAGTACCTTTGGGACAATAGACCAAGAAGTTGATGAGGGTCCTTCTCTTTCTGTCAGTCCACCCATCAGCCATAATAGTGCAACCAGTTTCCCTCCAAGTGTTGCGGAAACCATCAACAAAATTCCTAGTTTCCACAACTAATTTTGCAAGCAATGAACCACGCAGCTGATTAAAGTTTGGCCCCTTGTATCCAGAACCATATGCACACACAGCATCAATCATGGGTTGGTAAAAAATGGAATTACTTGCATTGAATGGAATAGTGGCATCAAGGAACCATCTTGCCATGCACAAATCTGTCTTCTCCTTGACTGCTTCCCCTTGAAGAACACTCTTAATTGTTGGTTGATCCCCTGGGCCAGTTCTAGGCTTGAAGTACTTGCCAACACTAGGAGTTGCAGCTGCAGGTCTCTTTTTTCCTTTGTTTCCTGTAGGTGCAGCAGCAACACGCCGAGAAGGGGCTCCAGGTTCATTAGCAACAGAGACTTCAACAACATCATCTTGTTCTCCAGGTTCTGGCCCATATGCATTCCCTTCCTCATAGTCCTATTGTGCCTTCTTTTTCTTCTCAGTCCAATCAACCAGGTTTTGATACATTGTATGCTCAACCTCAGGATCAACTTTTTTACATGCTGCCACATTACCAGGCCATTTGGCTAAATGCTCCTTGAAACGATGGATTCCTCCTCCTGCAAATACATCATTATAGAACATGCATTTGATCTTCTTTCTTCCTCCTTCAGTGATCAGTGTACAATATCCCCATGCTGGATCAGATTTCTTTCTTGTCCTCACTTCTGTAGATGCCTCTTGAGTAGTAGGTGTTGCAATTTGGTTCTGGCCACTGTCAGTGTCACCCGGAGTTGGAGTCGCTGAAGAATCAACTATATGCACAAGAAAGGGGAAGACAAGTTACCAGCAGTCCAGCAGCTAAGAAATGGAACATATTTGTTACTAGCCAAATCTTGTAGAAACAATCCTAAACTAATCAGATCAGGAGAACACTGCCACAGTGGCTGCATGAGTGGAGAGTATGGCGCATGGACGCAACGTCAAACTCGAATTTACGCCGGGCAGTCAGTCGCCCATGCCCTCCACTTCCATGGACCTAGACCCTGCTGGTCACCGGCCTCGCTGCGCGCTCCAGTGCCCGCAGTACTAGTAGGAGTAGCTTCTACTGCTGTGCTGCACTGCGTGCGAACGTAGGCCGAGGAGGAGCAACTATAGCTAGCTCTCCATCCATCGGAAGCCCATTCCCCGCCTGTTGCTGCATGCCTTGGATACTGGAGACTAGAGAGTGGAGAACAGAGATGCTAGTTAATGCTCACCATTAGCCATGCTTCTGATCATCGAAGAATAGCAAGCTCTACAGTCGTGGAGATGGAGACTGGTCGCTCGTCGTAGTGCTGACGGCTGAAGCCGCCTACAGTCCCTCACCGCCATGCGCACTGTCGCACGCAGGGTCACCGCGGTCGCCGGTCGCGCTCCGCTCGCAGTCGCAGCTCGTCGCGGTCGCGCGCGACGCCGCGTCCCGCGACCCGCCCGTAGAGGCGTAGGCGCGTAGCCCGCAGCCAGCAGCCGGCAGGAGCGCCGACCGCCGAGTGCCTCGGCCCTCACCCCTCAGTCCCTCACCCTTAGGCCTCAGGCCTCAGGCGCAGAGGCATAGCCCGTAGCCAACAGCCGGCAAGAGCACCGACCACCGAGCGCCTCGGCCCTCACCCCTCAGTCCCAAGTCCCTCACCCTCAGGCCTCAGTCCCTCGCCACCACGGCGCACGCGCAGAAGCCCCGCGCCGCCGCCCAGAAACGAAAAGGGGAAAATTTTCCCTCCCACTGAGTCACTCCAGCGCCAAAACAACCCTAAAGAGTAATTTCCAATAATACCCCTACCTAAATAAGGTCATCCTGAATGCACAGAGGGGTAATTTTGGAAAATTTCCAAACCACACCGGTTCGCATGGAACCGCCCGGTTCACCGGTTCTACAAAAAACCGGCCGGTTCAACCGGTTTATAGCGGTTCGATTGCACAGACGGTCTTTTAAGTGAACCGGACCGTTGTAGGCTCTGGTTCGGTCTTTTAGCGGTCGAACCGCCGGTCTGGTCCGGTCCGAATAACAAGGGCTGCAGCTATATCGCCAGGCGTGGTGGCGCACGCCTATAACTCCCTCCTACCGGAGGGCAAAAGAGTTGTCAAGTGACAAGGCATAATATGCCCCAGTTCTTTCCTTAAGAGGAATTAATTGGGCCTTAGACCCAGGGTCGTGAGTTTGAGAGCCCGTACACAAAGCTAGCTTTGGCCCAAGGAGCTCGCCTTCAAGCGGCCATAAGTCGGGCTGTTTGTGTCGGCCATAGCGAGAGTGAAAGAGGACCGCGATGCTTAAGAGGAGAGATGAATTATGCAACTTAAAAATCTAACTTTAAACTATGGTCTATTTTTCTAACCCTAGCAAAACCTATGCAAAAGATAAACTATTTAAATGTCCAACTATGGTTTTACTACTGTATTGCTATCTCTACCACAAAAAGGAGTAATGTAATCAATATAAATGCGGAAGCTAAAGAGTAGGTAGAGATATGCAAACTCCCATCGACGACTCCGTTATTTTTATCGAGGTATCGAGAAGCGCGCAAGCCCCTCGTAAGGAATCCCTCGCAAGGGCCAAGCTCCCGGTCGGGTAACTCCGTGGATAACCTCGGGCCTTTCCCCACGCGCAAGTGGCTCTCCGACGTGCCTTCCGGCAAGCCTCTCCCAGATGCTCCCCGTCGTCTTCACTATCAAACTTCCGGCAGAAACACCGCGGGCCTTGTTCCCTCCGGTAGACAGTGGCGGCCACACCATAAACGCGGTTGGTGTGATCTCGCAAGACTACAAGCCCCTCCGATGTACAACAATGGTGCACGCAAGCACCGAGTGGTAAGAGGTATGCAAATCTCACTAAACACTAGGCCTTAACCTAGAGCAAGCGTATAAGCGGTGGTCTAATCAACCTAAGCACTTTGCAAAAGCACCTACGCTAATCACCTAATGAAACACTAAGCACTATGCAAGTGGAGATCACTAAAATGGTGTATCAACACCCTTGATATGTTTCCTCAGCTCCACACTGCTCAAATGGCCGGTTGGGGGTCTATTTATAAGCCCCACTGAGAAAATAGCCGTTGGGGATGAAATCCTGCTTTTCTGCTACTGACCGGACACTGAGGTCGTCCTGATTGGACACGTCCGGTCGTTCCGACCGTTGGAGCCACGATCCATTGATCGGACGCTGCCAGCGTCCGGTCACATGCCACCGGACGCGTCCGGTTACAGTATTGCCGCTCTGGAACCTTTCTGTACTTGACTGGACTCTGTTGTCCTACGTCCGGTCGATCTGCCGCCAGCGTCCAGTCCAGCGTCCAGTCACGCCTGTTGCCGAGCCTCTTGATCGGAGCGTCCGGTCACTTTCCTCCAGCGTTTGGTCCAGCGTCCAGTCACCTCTGTGAGCTCGTTTCTTCGCGATCTTGCGTATGGCTTGGTTCCTATCTTTGTGCTTGGACTTTGCTTGATATCTTAAGTCTTCTCTTGTGCTTCTAAGGTCTTGCTTATGGTGTTGATCATCGGATCATCACGTTGCCTTGGTCCAAGTCATATCTTGCACCCTATTGAACTACAAAACAATCACTTGTAAATTCATTAGTCCAATTTGGTTGTGTTGGTCAGCAAACACCAAAATCCAAAGTAAATGGGCCAAGGGTCCATTTTCCTTACAATCTCCCTCCCTTTTTGGTGATTGATGACAACACGACCAAAGTAAGCAAATAATAAAATTTTGGAATTTAAAAACTATCTACTTGCTAGGATGCAATGCAAGGGACAATGTTATATGATGCTAAAAGACACTACTTGTAAGACTAAAAGATACTACATAACAACTTATCTTGCCCTTACAAATGTCCCCATGTGGCATTATGGATTTATGCCTTGCTTCCTACAAATTCTCCCCATTACATAGACTAATCCATAATCCACTATCCTCCTTTTCTCGAACCATTACCATTTGTAGACCATTACCACTTGTAAATTATTATGATCTAGCTTATGGCCCTACAAATTAATGCTTGCTTTTGGTCCTCTAAATTCTCTCCCTTTGGAATCAAACACCAAAAAGAAAGACATTAGTAGCACAAGGGAGGGTCAAACTTTATGATCTTTTGTATGTAGAGTGGAATAGGTCATAAAATTTGACTCTCACAATATATAGATTAAGCTCCCCCTAAATATATGCATACATATGGTAGAAAGTAAGGCATATGCATATTTGGCAAATTATTGCTCAAGGGAATTTAATCTATATAATGCATGGAGAAAGCATATAAATATCAAAATGAAATCAACATGATGATATCGGTTTAGAAATATCACATGTGGAAACCAATTTGATTTCTACCACTTGCAATAGGTGATGAATATTTGAAGTATGATGCTTAACTCTGGGGACTCCATTTTCCTTGCAATGAGACTACTACACACATGATAAGCTTGAAAAGGTGTTAGTCTCAAAGCATCCAACTTGTAGAGTAACCTCTCCCCAAATTTGTGCAAACAAGTGCGGGATACTTATAGAAGTCATGCATATTGATTTTAGAATCAATAATACCACTTGAAAGATGACATCTCATGAATGTGAGAATCATTTTCAAAGATGATATTCGGGAGAAATTATCTACAATTTGGACTTTGGCACATATTAGATGAACAATCAAAAGACAAGCTATGTGCCATACTCCTAAACAATTTTAAACCATGTAGGTTTGCTCCAAGGGCTAAGAATGAAACCGAGCAAGCCTACCATAAGATATACCTAGTGTATGAATGACAAAAGATATAAGCATGCAAATGCAAAAATAGGCATGAGAAAAGTAACTAGATGCTTAAAGATACCAATTTGTAAGAAATACCACTTGTAGAAAATACAAATTGATACTACTTGAAGGAAATTGAATCTAGTTACCTAACATGGGAAGGGGGATTTGGGTCCATAGTATTCACTCACCTACTTGGCAATAATTTTGTCCATCATGATGCACTCCATGAAATGCATCCATACTTTGCCAAGTCTCCAAATTCCCCATAGTCCATTGGACTTCTCACTTCTCTTTTGGGATCCAAACCTTCTTGGTCCTCTTCATGTTGGAAATGATTTCCTTTGGCACCCAAAAGCATTTACCCTTATTGTTGGCTTGCTTGTTCACCTTGATGGCCACCACCTTATCATTTTTCTTCTTCTTTAACAAGTATGGTGTGGAGGCCTTCTTGTCCACCTTGTTGGTGTAGGTGTTGGAGAGCTTGCTTGTTTGCTTCTTCGCTTTCTTTTTTGCTCCTCCCCTATTCTTCACCTTGCACTCATAGGACTTGTGACCTTCCTTGTGGTACACATAGCAAACCACGGTTTGTCCTTCATCAAGCTTCTTCACTCCCTTGATGGTGTTATCTTGATGAAGTTGGGCTTGCTTCGTCTTGCCTTTCACTTGAGTCAAGTCCTTGGTGAGGCGAGCTACTTCTTGCTTGAGTTGCTTATTCTCCTTTGCAACCTCTTGTGTGCATGTATCTACAACAACTTTCTCAACACAAACTTGGTTGCACAAAGATGAGTCTAAATATAAGTCATTATATGAAGTAGAAGCATCCTTTTTAGGCATGTTAAAGATAGAGCTTTTCTTTTTAGATGCCTTGGTGAGGGTTGTACTAACGGCTTCAAGATTAGTAACTTTATTAGTTAGCTCATCACAATGTTTGCACATGGTTTCTATTTTAGCAAGCAAACTTTTATAAGCATCTTGTGAGCTAGCTAACTTTTCTTTTAATCTTTCATTTTTCTTTACAAGTTGCTCATCATTGATTGTGCATGCATTTGTTGTTGCACTAGCCTTAAGTTGCTCAATTTTAGTAGATAGTTCAACATTGAGATGAGCAAAGTTCTCATATTGTTCAAACAAAGTTTTGTATGCTTCTTGTGAACTATTTAGCTTTTCTTTTAATTTTTCGAGCTTCTTTTGTTGACCAGTGCAAATTTTAGCATAATTAAGATTTTGTTGCACAATTTCATCATAAGAAGGCATTTCATCATTACTATCACTTTCACTAGAGGATGAGCTTTCGTTATCTCATGCCATAAGGCACATACGAGAAGAGCTTGATGATGAGTGCTTGCGCCCTCGTCTCTTGTGATGTTGTTCTTATTCACTTGAAGAATCATCCCATGACCTTATTGATGTGAGGGCTTGGTTCTTGCATGCCTTCTTCTTTGTCTTGAGTGTGGGCTTGTTTAGATAAACTTCCACAAAGTTCCCCAACTCGCCGTATCCATAGCATCCTCTCTTTCTTTGTTCATTTCTTTAATTGGTGAAAATGAGATCTTGGATTTGGATGGGCACAACCATGACATTGAGCCTTTGGATCATCTTCTCCACCTTGTTGATTAGTTTGATTGATTCTTCATCAAGGTCGGAGGTGGAGGAGGAAGATTCATCATCTTCACTTGAATCTTCATCCTCATCCTCATCTTCTTCTTCAACTTCACTTGAGGAGCTTGAGCTTGTCTCAACTTGCTTGCCCTTCATCTTCTTTTTCTCGCTATATGCGAGAGCTTTGCCTTTGCTCGATGAAGAGGCTTCGCCTTGACCCATCTTACATGATATTTTAGATGCCACTATCTTGCCAATGACTATGCCCGGGGCCATGGTGCTCAAGTTCTCCATATTGTGAAGGATGGTGATGATGCTTGCATATTTATTTTGTGGTAGCACGGAGATGATCTTCCTCACGATGTCCGCATCATCTAACTTTATTAATCCTATTGAATGGAACTCATTGATAATTAGATTCAAACGAGAATACATATCACGAACGAGCTCATCATCATTCATTGTAAATGAATCATAATTTTGTTTAGCTAGACAATGTTTTTGCTCATGGACATTAGATGTGCCGTCATGGAGCTCTTGGAGTTCTAACCAAATTTCATGTGTCATATTTAAAGTGAACACTTGGTTAAATACGTCCATACTAAATGATTCAAATAAGCAATTTTTAGCTCTAGCATTAAAATGAATTTCATTTTCTTCACTCTTCGTGGGTTTATCGGGATTCTTAATGGTTTTCATTCCGTCACGAGTGACTCTCCAAACTCCTAAATCAACCGCCTCAAGGTAGCAAGTCATTCTAGCTTTATAATAGGGGAAGTTAGTGCCGTCAAAGTACGGAGGCCTAGAGGTATCCATCCCAACCACTTTAAATAGCGTCGGCTCAACAGCGGTTAAGCCAAAGATCCAAATTGAGCCAACCGGCTCTGATACCAATTGAAAGAGGACCGCGACGCCTAAGAGGGTGAATTAGGCAACTTAAAATTCTAACTCTAAACTATGACCTCTTTTTCTAACCCTAGCAACATATGCAAAAGATAAACTATCTAAATGTGCAACTATGGTTTTGCTAGTGTATTGTCATCTCTACCGCAAAAAGGAGTAATGTAATCAATGTAAATGCAGAAGCTAAAGAGTAGGTAGAGATATGCAAACTCCCATCGACGACTCCGGTATTTTTACCGAGGTATCGAGAAGCGCGCAAGCTTCCCCCTAGTCCTCGTTGGAGCCCCTCGCAAGGAATCCCTCGCAAGGGCCAAGCTCCCAGTCGGGTAACTCTATAGATAGCCTTGGACCTTCCCCACGCTCAAGTGGGTCTCCGACATGCGTTCCACAAGCCTCTCCCGGATGCTCCCCGCCGTCTTCACTATCAAGCTTCCAACCGAAACACCGCGGGCCTTGTTCCCTCCAGTACACAGTGGCGGCCACACCACAAACGTGGTTGGTGTGATCTCGCAAGACTACAAGCCCCTCCGATATACAACAATGGTGCGCGCAAGCACCGAGTGGTAAGAGATATGCAAACCTCACTAAACACTAGGCCTTAACCTAGAGCAAAGCGGTGGTCTAATCAACCTAAGCGCTTCATAAAGCACCTACGCTAATCACCTAATGAAACACTAAGCACTATACAAGTGGAGATCACTAAAATGGTGTATCAACACCCTTGATATGTTTTCTCAGCTCCACACTTCTCAAATGGCCGGTTGGGAGGTCTATTTATAAGTCCCAATGAGAAAATAGCCGTTGGGGATGAAATCCTGCTTTTCTACTACTGACCGGATGCTGAGGTCATCCTGATCGGACGCGTCCTGTCGTCCTGACCGTTGGAGCCGTGATCCACTGATCGGACGCTGCCAGCGTCCGGTCACATGCCACCGGACGCGTTCGGTTGCAGTATCATCGCTCTGGAACCTTTCTGTACTCAACCGAACTCTGTTGTCCTACGTCCGATTGATCTGCCGTCAGCGTCCGGTCACGCCTGTTGCCGAGCCTCTTGATCGGAGCGTCCGATCACTTTCCTCCAGCGTCCGGTCCAGTGTCCGATCACCTCTGTGAGCTCGTTTCTTCGCGATCTTACGTACGGCTTGGTTCCTATCTTCGTGCTTGGACTTTGCTTGATATCTTGAGTCTTCTCTTGTGCTTCTAAGGTCTTGCTTGTGGTGTTGATCATCGGATCATCACGTTGCCTTCGTCCAAGTCATATCTTGCACCCTATTGAACTATAAAACAATCACTTGTAAATTCATTAGTACAATTTGGTTGTGTTGGTCATCAAACACCAAAATCCAAAGTAAATAGGCCAAGGGTCCATTTTCCTTACAGAGAGGAATAAAGAATAGTCTTCCTATTTTGTATCTACTTGTTCTACTACTTTCATCTACTATGTTGATCATAAGAGATGGTGAGGGGAATGTCCTAACCGCTAACAACATGTTTTATAACACCGATGTGAATAGTCTCCCTATCTCGTGTCTTCCCTATCAAGAATAGTCTCTTTATCTTATGTCTACTTGTTCTACTACTTTTATCTACTATGTTGATCATGAGAGACGGTGAGGAAAATGTACTAACCGCTAACATGTTTATAACACCGATGTTAAGCTTCTTCTTGGGCTTAGGGGGGCTTTCCATATGGAGGGCCCTCCGTATGGGTTGTTTCTTCTTGGGCTTTCCATATGGAGGGCTCTCCACATGGGTTGTTCTGGTTCGCTCACTAACCCCTCTTAACTAACTCTTTTTTTTAATAATAATTTTGGCTAAACACGATTTATTTTTGACAAAGAGATGTGTTTTGGGTAACTTGGGACATAGACCAACTCTTTGGTTTGTCAAAGAAATTATTCTTAACTTATAATCACCTCCACTCTCGTCGGCTCTTTTGTGTGTGAAAGAAATTATTTCTAGCTTCTATTGAAAAATGTAAAGCAAACGCAAATGCTTGGATAGTTAGTTGGACAACGAGTTCCCTAGAAAAGAGGTTAGCAAATCTCTTATGCTCCACACCAACTATAAACCAAGCAACAGTAAACGATAAGCTCCTGCAGAAAAGCGATGGCGCAACTCACAGACAGAGCGAGGACAAACAAGGCGATAAGCTCCATCACGACAGTTAGTATACATGGCTCGAAGGTCCACGTAAACTGAAACTTGGCTGAAACTGATTGAAAAACACTGTTCTGGCTGAATTGTTGAGAAAGAAAAATATTGTTCCGGCTAAAAAAATAAGCCGAACAAGACGATTTCTGGGTAAGCCGAATAGGGCCAGTGTTCAAGACTTGTTGTTCTAAATCAAACTTTTAGAATTATTCTAAATCAAACTTTTATAAATTTAACTAACTTTATAAAAAAGAATATGGATATCTATGGCATCAAATAAGTATGCTATGAAAATATTATTTCATTGTGTATCTAATCATACTGGCCCTGTTCGCTTGAGCTTATTCAGAACTACTTTTCAGCCATGGAACAGTATTTTTCTCTCACAACATTTCAGCATAAGCATCAGCATAAGCCAAATTTCAGCATCAGCGAACAGGGTGACTAATTTTGTGTCATAAATGTTTATATTCTTTTTCTATAAATTTCATCAAACTTATAAAAGCTTGGACAATTCTAGAATTTGATTTATTTATGGATCAAGGTAGTATTGCCTAGGATCGATGAACTAAACCACATGTTAGTTTCTAAAAATTTAGGGGGCTTTTCTACAAAATAGGTAGTGGTACGTGGAACAACCCAAAGATACCCAAAGCGATTTAGTGAGAGGAAACGACAGTAGGTTTTAATAACCCGGATGTCATCCTCTTTACATCCGCAGAATGTGTTCAAATGCTTGTCACACAACTAAGGGTGGATCCAGCAGTGTGGCAAGGGGAGGCTCGAGCCCCCTACCGCCGCTAGACCCATTGAACCCCCTAGGAATGTTTGCCACGGATGCACGGCTGAACCAGTCGGGAGGTCAAAGACAAAGTGGAATCCAGATTTTGCGTCGCGTCTGGCTGCTAGTATGGTTCCAACGAGCTTCAAAGAAGTAAAAAAGGGCCCACCCAGCCCAAAATCCCACTTTTTGGGCAGTCTCTGTTCCTCGTTGGCCCTCTGATGACTCACTTGATCACGAGCGACCTTGTGGCTGATGGCAGTCGACATGCGTAAGCCACATGCGCAGACACATAGCGAAGGGCCGGAGGTGGAGCATAGGGGCCACATATGGCCAAGCACCTAAGTGGTACACTACTGCAGAAAACTTAACCGAGGTGGGAAAAAATGATTAACCAAGGCCGACATCCCATCCGCCTCCGCAAAAAGGTCACAGTTAATCTGGCCTTAACGGAGGCAGTGGGTCGCCCGCCTCGGTAAATCAAATAAAAAAGGAAAACCCGTGGACAAGCCTAGCGAGCTCATCCACAGGCCCGCCGAGCCCATCCACGGGTTGTCGCCGTCGTCACTCGATCCGTCGCTGGGGCGCGTGCTCCGCTGTTATCCACACCGGATCTGCACCGTTCGGGAGGGAGAAGAGCGAGCCGCCGCTGGATCCGGCCTCCCCACGCGTCGCCGCTGCCGGATCCGCGTCGCTCGGGGAGGGAGAAGAGGGAGCTGAGCCGGATCTGGCCTCCCCACGCGCCACCGCTGTTGGAGGAGGAGCTGGGCTCTGTGCGCCGCCCCACTGTTGGAGGAGGAGCCGGGCTCCTCACGCGCCACCGCCGTTGGAGGAGCCGGCCTCCCCACACGCCACCGTCGTTGGAGGAGGATCCGGGCTCCGCACACCACAGGGAGGTCATCCCGTCATCTCTGGGGGAGAGGGAGGGACGCGGTCAAGTGGGAGAGAGGGAGGGGTGGGGAGGGAGAGGAGGCAATCCCGTGTGCCCCTCGTTGGGGGAGAGGGAGGCGCGCTGTCGCTCTGGAGAGGGTGGGGCGCCGTCGCTCTGGAGAGTGGAGTGAGGAGAGGAGGGCGAGTGGAGTGTTTAGGGTTTCTAATTTCGTTTATGAAAGGATCAAGATGCCCAAGAGGGGGGTGAATTGGGCTAATTCTAAATTCTCTTGCAATAATCAAATCCTACGGATAGCCCAATTAACCCTTTGTGCCTAGAAAAATGTTTATATCAAACTAATGCACAACAACCTCGCAACCTATGTTCCAAACTTACTCTAGCAAGCAATTCTATGGATGTCAAGCAAGTATTGAATTGCTCAAAGTAAATACTCAAAGTAAGTGCTCAAAGTAAATAGAGAGAGAAAAGAACGCGGCGATATTTTGCCGAGGTATCGGAGAGTCGCCACTCCCCACTAGTCCTCGTTGGAGCACCCGCGCAAGGGTGTAGCTCCCCCTTGATCCGTGCAAGGATCAAGTGCTCTCTACGGGTTGATTCTTCGACACTCCGTCGCGGCGAATCACCCAAAGCCGCTCACAACTTGAGTTGGGTCACCCACAAGCTCCGCCGGGTGAACACCGAACTCCCAATCACCACCAAGCCGTCTAGGTGATGGCGATCACCAAGAGTAACAAGCACGAACTCTCACTTGACCACGCGAAGCCTAATGAGAAGATGGATGCACACTTTGCTACTCTTGATTTGCTAGTGAGGCTACTCTCTTGGATTCTCAAATCACAAACACCTCACTAGGACCTTGCTCTTTTTGCACTCACAAACGTGTTTCTCAGCTGTTGGAATGAGCAAAAGTTGCTCCACTCACGAGTGGAGCTTCTATTTATAAGGCAGCCTGAAAAACGAACCGTTATGAGCTTCTGCGGGATGACCGGACGCTCCGGTCGTGATGACCGGACGCTCCAGTCAGTTCAACCCGCGAACCAGTAGTAAAGAGTCGACCGGACGCTGGCAGGGTCCGGTCAGCACTGACCGGACGCGTCCGGTCGCATAAAACCCTTACTGGAACCTTACTGGACTCGACCGGACGCTGAACCCTCAGGGTCCGGTCAGTATTGACCGGACGCGTCCGGTCGCACTTTCTCAAGTCTGGACCCTTACTGGAGTCGACCGGACGCTGGCCTTCAGCGTCCGATCACACGACCTTCCAGCGTCCGGTCACCCTAGACTTAATCACCTCAGTCAAATGAACTGACCGAACCCTGCGGCCAGTGTCCGGTCGCACCGGAGCCAGCGTCCGGTCAGTGTTTGACACTCCATTCACTTCCAACTTTCGAACATATGTGAATGAAGTTTGCTCCAAAGGATCTTAGGCATTCATAGGAGCTACCTAGAGCTAGTTTTAACAAGTGTGCACCACACCTAACTCACTAGACTCAACTAGGTCAAGCTACCCGTTCATACCCCCCTTCATAGTACAGCCAAAGGAAAAACAAAGTCCTAAACTACTCTAAGTGTCTCTCCAACTCCAATTGACACTTAGAACTAGTCATCCTTAACCTTGTCGTCCATCCTTTGAGAACCGAAACGATTTCCATTGTAGGGGCATGACAACCTTGATTGCCCAATCGATCTCCATTACCATGACCTAACTTAATTGCCTCTGCAAAACACACGTTAGTCATAGTAATCTTGTATTGACATTAATCACCGAAATCCAACTAGGGGCCTAGATGCTTTCAGTTTATATATTGAAGATGGTAGTGGGTTGGTGTGGGCTAGTGAGCTGGGCCAGATTTACCGAGGCGGTTGCGTTAGAATGCCTGCCTCGGTTAGTGATTTACCAAGGCTGTTGTGTTAACCGAGGCGGTCACGTTAGGTTGCCAGCCTCCGTTAATGATTAATCGAGGTGGTTGCTGGGCAGGCTACCGGCCACTAAATAATGGAGCTCGCCTGCCTCCGAGCTCCAAAACAAAACGCCCCGGTTAAGTTTTTCTGTAGTAGTTGTAATATCTATTGGTGGGTATCCATTATCCATATTCAAATTCTTACCGATGTCGTCTAGGTAAGGTATAAATAAATTTGTCTATACCTGATCGCCGCTGGATTGCTGGTGTTCCTAAGTATGATGTAGCCACGGCCAAGTTTACACGGTACAGTTTCAACCTTCCAAGTGTTTGATGAAATATTGAGGACTTAACTAACATTAGAGCAAATTCTACACTATATTTGCCTTTGCTAGTACATGTACTCGTCTTTACAAAAGGAGGAAAAGAAGACAAGTGGATTAATCATAGGGCATATCGATTCACTATGACATCAATATTGAATTTTCACACCCCATAGTTGGCTGGTTTAACTAGGTCGTCGTCACGCATGCAATGGCCTATTGTCTTACCCAACATCACCATGTCATCCTCTCTAGTCTTAACATCTGCTGAATGTGCGTTCAAATGCCTACCATAAAAATTAACCCTTGTTTTTTTTAATGTACAAGAAGTAATAAGAAAAAAAAAACATACAGAGGCAATTGATGTTTCTTTGACTTGTGACCATGTCCAGTCAATATCTTTGCTAATTACGGTACCAGCGCTTGGCCGGGGCATCAGAATCACGACGATAGATCCAAGTCTTGCCATTCACGACGATCGAAGAAAGCCAAAGATGCATTGGCCCGATCGCTTTGCTAAAAACCATGACCGAAAGAAAGTACTGCAAGTGAACAGGGCCGCATGCGTGACCGAAAGCCGCGCCTAATCCGCAGCTTTCCATAATGCAGGCACGCAGCTTGCGCCTCTTGTTTAGTAAACTTTAGTTGTTGGATATATATATGGAGTATTAAATATAGTCTATTTACGAAATTAAATGTATAGATTAAGACTGTTTTGCGAGACGCATTTTTTAAGCCTAATTAGTCCATGATTTGACAATGTGGAGCTACATGTGCTAGTGACGGATTAATTTAGCTAAATAATTTTGTCTCACGGATTACTGATGAATTCTGTAATTTATTTATTTTTATTAATATCCAAATATCCTATACGACATCTTTACTCGCTGGATCAAACACTACGCTGCCTGACACTCCGGCTATAGGAGGGCAAAGGAGTTGGTGAGCGACAACGCCCTTTCGGGGCTGGGCTGCAAGTTTGAGCCTGGGCACGGAGCGGGGGCTTCCAGTTGCTCATGGGCACAAAAGGGGGCAACTGGAAGCCCCCGCTCCATGCCCAGGCTTCGGCCCAGGGGCAAGGGCAGAGCTGTTGCTTATGGGCACATAAAGAGGCTACTTCGGCCTAGGGAGCTCGCTTCCGATGGGCTGGCCCGATATGTATCGGCAAAGATGTGGCTCAAGTTAGGCTTCTCTTATCCTCTCAGTGGATGGACAAGCCTTCTCCCTAGGGTTTCCCGTGTTGGACCCACCGCGTGGGTTTGCTTTCCCCCTTGGATTCCCACATTGGATCCACTTCGCGGGTTGTTCTAGTTCGCTTGTAACCCCTCTCATCAACTCTTTTTTTAAGTATTTATGAAATTTTATATCTATACAATATATGTTGAGTAATCATAAATGTGACCTTAATATCTTTTCTTTAAAGATTTAGGCTCTATTCGATTGAACCTATCAGCCATGGCATAGTATTTTCTCTCACAACAAAATAGCATTACCCGACTTATCAGCCACAAAAACCATTAGCCGAACAACCCGTTAGTGTATAACTTGCAAGTCTACGGGCCGACTCAATTCAGCTATAGGCTTTGTCTGCCTGGTCTATTGTGCATTTTGGGCCATCCTTGAAACAAAATTCTTCCAAAGATTTAGTGTACAATTTGCAAGGCTACGGGTCGGCCCAATCCAGCTATAGGCTTTGGCCTCGCTGGCCTAATGTGCATTTTGGACGGGCCTGAAACCAAATGGGATAAACAGTAATAGCAACTAAGGCCCTGTCTGGAATGGAGTATTTTCACAGGAACTTTGGAGGAAACCGGTTCGTGTGTTTTGCTAACGTCACGTAGTGTTTGGAATGGAGGAAAGCTCGTCCCAATTCCAAAGAAAAGGTTCTGCCCCCCTCGCAAAACGTAGGAAAAAATACATCCAGCCTGAGATCCGGTTTCGCATAAGACCGAGGCAAAAAGAGCAGAGAGGAGATAAACAAAAGAGGTGGTACTGCTGTTGTCCAGGTGCATGGGATCATTGGTTTAAGGCTTATTTTGTTGATTATTATAATAGAAAAAATATCATGACCGTGCCCCATTTCTCACGTCGAAGTGGTATTAATGTTCCGACTGAAACTTTCGGTTCCTCCGTTCGAAACACTCTTTACCAAAAAAAATTCCTATATTTTTCAATTCTCTGTTTCGAACCTCTACTTTTTTTATATTCCTGTGTTTATTCTCATTCCTATATTTTTTATTCCTGCATTCTAAGCAGGGCCTAAACTGGATATTGCATGGAGTGCACTGTGAATAGTGTACTGCATCAAACACAATAAAAAAATAAAAGGTCGTGCTAAACTATTACAAATTCTTCAGGCATGGCCACTTTAGTAAATGCATAGACTCTCTAGTTTTCAAGCACCATATCTAGCTCAAGACTTTAATCATGTTGTCTCCCGTTAAATCATTGGAGATTTTGGATGATGGATGGACATTCCAGCTTGTCTTTCAAGTAAGATGAACCAACGTCCCAACGAGTTCGCCAGCAAAAGGGGGTAGCAAACCTCTCTGTCCACTTTGGCTCCACACCAACCAGACCAAACAACAGCAAAAGGTGTTTCGCTGATTGCTGAATATTTGGCTCTAATTACATTAAAAAATATATATATTTGGCTCTAATCCAGACACCTACCGTCAGTTCGTGCATTCAGCGGAACACATGTGCCCAACCACTGCGCTAGCCTAGCCACCATGTTGTGTTTCTTGCATTGGGATCTTCACAAACCGTATACGGAGCATAGTTCAAAAAGGACCAACGGTGCAGTTGAAAATTGGATTTCTGGGCTTCAGTGCCGATGGCTTGTTTTTTCTTCTTCTGAAATCCAGTTTTGTCAAGAAAAAGAGGGAATTTTTTGCAGGTAGCCAATGCATTATTATCCTTGAATCTCGCCTAAAAAAGGGAAGATGCAATGCGTTATTGTCGGGACAATCTTGATATCCAAAGCACTGTTCAAGGCAGTTATAGCCCTTGCGCTGCAAGTGGATGATCGTGGATCCTGCCATCAGCGTTTCAATAATACTCTGTTTTTTATTTGGTTGTTGTAGCGAGAGACTCTTACTTCTGAATCTCCATTGCAGGGAAAAGATTGAAGAGATGCTAAGATGGTCGGGAGATAACATGTACAGAGAGTACCAGGAAACAGATCCTTTGACATGGCATTCATCTTCAAGTTTTAGCAGTAACAATCCACAAACGTGCTCAGTACAGTTGTCAGCGCAGATGAATTCTGATAGAAACTCCCCTGTTCAGTTGGAAATCACCCGCACCCAGAGATTTCGAACATTACGTCACGCATTCAACAAAAATGCGGCACCAAATTTGAAATTACAGATCAGCAGCACAACCTGAGTGAAAAAAGGAGTTTTTTTTTTCATAACCTCTTTCGCTCTGTACAGCAGAGGAGGATCCATTAACCTGATGAACTGATCATATGGCTGCTAATAAGCATTTGGCAGCCTCTTCTTTGGACCTAATTACAAAGATTTATATGGATCGCAGAAAAGCAGAAAGAAAAAAAATCGGAGTCTGTACAGACAGCAAGAAGTGAAATTTACAGCAAAAGAGCGCCCTTTTTTGTTCAAGGAAAAACAACGCGGCAGGGCAGACCATATCCATATACACGAAGCGAGGAAGAGCGGAGCGATACTGATCAGGGCATGACGGTGGCGGAGTTGAGGCGGTCGAGGCGGCTCCAGAGCCGCCCGAGCGTAGGCGGCGGCGCCCGGCGGCAGGCGACGGCGAGGAAGATCCGCTGCAGCTCGTCGACGAGGCGCACCATCCGGCGCGCCGGCGCCAGCAGCAACGTGAAGGGCAGCACCCAGATGCCCAGCTCCAGGATCAGCATCACCGGAGGGCGGAGGCTCCCGTCCCGACTGCCGGCCGGCGGGTCGGTCGATCGATCGCTTCTCCCCCACGGGAACGCGCGCGCCCGTCCTCCCAGGAAACATGGGTTGTTAAAAGGAGAGGGAGATTGGAGTCGCCGCCGCTGCTGTGGGCATGATGACGGCGAGCGTGATGATTGGCGCGGCGGCCGGACCCAACCCAGCCGGGAGTAGCCTACTAGCCCACCCCACCCACGTCAACTAAAACGTACGGATCCTCAACATCTAGGCAACAAGACTAAAACACTCGTATGATCTTTATCCGACGGGCAAATAATCACCGCAGGGAGACACTGGAAGACAAGTAAATAAAATAAAATAAAACTCACAGAATCACCGGCAGATAAATAATCACCGCATGGATACACTGGAAGGCAAATAAATAAAATAAAATAAAACGAAAAGAGAATTATGCGAAGAGAAAGAAATTTATTGGAATATCACCACGTAATGATCATGATCGTGATCCAAATCTCGTTCATCGTCCTTCGTGTTGCGTATTGACAACAAATATTTTTTCCCCAAAAAATAAATTGTTGCCATGCCTCATGCGGGCTAGGATGTTGTAAGTTCGAGTATACATATTTTGGGCAAGGCAGAGCATAGCTAAATTCAATTCGACACCTAGCAATAAATTTCCAGCCTTTGAGGCAACTAATATTTGTCGTAACTTTAAGACAACGAGCTCCAAGCCTAGCTTTTATTTCAGATTCATTACAATAATAAATATGTTTCTAAACATTATCATGGTATAATACATGTGAAAAATTAAATTGATATATTCTTGATTTTGACTTAGCTAACAAACATCTAATTTAATTTATTTTACAATCGTTGCAACGTACCGGCACTCATCTAGTAGAGGAGATATAATAGTATGCTGCTGCTGCTCCTCCTCGCGGCGCGGAAGAGGTTGCGGTTGCGGCGATGTGCTACCTGCCCGTGTCCCTGAACTGGATTGGATGGATCCGTCGGGCACGCTGGCCGGTTGAAAGGTCCTCGTTTGGTTTTGGTAATTAAGTGACAACTTAGGTGGACTAATTGTGTTTATGTGAGATACACATGTGATTAGTCCACAGGTACATGTGTATGAGCAACATAGGTCATGGAGATGAAAATGGCTGGGAGATGTTGCAAAGCTCACACATGTGATGATGAAGGAGCTTATTACACATGAGACATGACATTGAGTTATGTGATCAAGGTGGAGAAGATCAAGACAAGACTTGCCTTGATGGACCGGTTGCAAGCGTGAAGGGCAAGTCGAAGGCTTTGGAGTGATGGACCGCGTGGCGGTGAAGCTTGAGCAAGACTTGGCGCCGATGGACGATAGCAACGGTGAAGAGCAAGTAAAGTCAAGATCGATGAACCAATATGATCATGTGATGATATGAAGTGGATCATATCATTGTTGATCGTGTTGGTGCATGTGTTGCATCGACATTGGAGGAGGTGGAATGGAATGCGCAAGGCAAAGGTATAACCTAGGGCATTTTATTTTACCGGTCATATATGTGTAGAGAAGTTTATGACCGGGTTTAGAATAGATGGCCGTACTATCAAGAGGGGCAAACTTGTTTGTATATCGGTCATCTAGTGCCACTCGAGTGATCTAACTTTGCATCGTCGCTAGGATCGAGTGGCGTGGCAAGATGAGTGGCTAACATCCTTTGGGAAATGATTGTGGAAAGCTAACACACATACACATGGTGGTGTACATTTGGTGGTGTTGGCACATTTACAAAGGAGGTGGTGTTTGCAGGGTTGAGATGCGCCGGATGCAAATTCTTGTGGTTGGCACATTGAAGCAAGGGTGAAGAAGTTAGAAGTGAAAACGAATTGGTCGCGAAGACGCTGGCGTCGGTCAACTGACCGGACGCTGGGTCTAAAAGCACCGGACGCTGGCAGCATGCGTCCGGTCGAGCTGGTCGGTCGGCACAGTACCGAGGGTATTGCACCGGACGCTGGTCTGTGTCCGGTCAAGGTGGACCGGACGCGTCCGGTCGAAGAAATACGCCTCGGGGAGCTTACTGGAAACGACCGGACGCTGAGGATTCTGCGTCCGGTCAGTTGAAGCTGCTGCGTCCGGTCAGGTCAAGTGACCGTTGGAATCGGGACATGTGGCCGTCTGTGGGCGACCGGAGCGTCCGGTCGGCCCGATTTTTACCCAGTGAAGGGGTAACGACTAGTTTAGCCCTTGGGGCTATAAATAGAAGTGGCCTTCGGCCATGGCTGGGTGAGAGCACCTTGGGGGACTTTGTGTCCATGCTTAAGAGTGCTTAGGAGCCCTCCATCTCACATATACTTGATAGTAATCATTCGATTATGTGAGTGAGCGATTCTAGTGCGATTGCATCGTGAGGTTGCATCGAGTGGCACTAGGTGATCGAGTTGCAAGCCGGTGGTCTCTGTCGAAGCGCGCAAGAAGCTTGTGCGGCGCTCCAAAGAAGTGCTTGTGAGGGGCATTGTGCTCGCCCCGTGGGAGCCACGAAGAGCAACTCTAGTAAAGCGTGTCATTGAGCTACTCTCACTCAAGGGGTAGGTTCTTGCGGCGCCCGACGTGCGGGCTTAGCGGGTGATGCTAATTAGCCGCCGAACCACCAAGTGAGTGGTCGACACAACGGGGACTAGCGTGTTGGCAAACACGTGAACCTCGGGAGAAAAATCATCGTGTCAACCTTGTTCTTCCTGTTGGTTTGCATCCCCATTACACAAGCTTGCAATTACTTTTGCACATGTTAAGCTTGTGTAGTTGCTCTTGTAATTAGATAGCTTGTGTAGCTTGCTAATTACCTTCTTGCTTGTGTAGCATAGAAGTAGCTCCCTTGCGTGGCTAATTTGATTTTAGTAACCTTGTTAGTCACATTGCTTAGTTTGTATAGCTAAGTATTTGCGCTCTCTAATTAGGCATTGGTTGCCTTGTTATTGAGCATTGCTAGTGAGCTTTGTTAGTTTTGTGCTTTTGCTTACTAGCATGTGTAGGAGCTCTCTTGTTGCTTTAAAATACTAGTGGCATAGGTTTGTGTGACCTTGCTCCTAGAATTATTTAGGAGAGCTCTAACTAGCCCGGCACCTTTGTTGCATAATTGTTATCTTTGCAAGGTGCTAGTGAACTTATATAGTGGGGTATAGTCTTGGCTAGACCGATAGTTTTAATTCCGCATTTGTATCGGTTAGCCGACGCGATTAAGTTTTAGAAAAGACTATTCAGCCCCCCTCTAGTCCGCCATCTCGACCCTTTCACCGGTGGCCGCCATGCCACACCACACATGGCTCGAGATGTCAACGGGGAATTCTCCATCGGGGGTTACTGCCCCATCCCCGTCACCCGCGGGGGCAAATTTCCCCTGTCCCCGTCCCCATCCTCACGAAGGCTCACGGGGAGCACTTCTTCCCCATCCCCGTCCCCGCTTGGGGATTTAATCCCCGTGGGGATCCCCATCCCCGCATCAACTCACCACTTGAAGTACTAGCTTTGTTGAAGGCCAGTAGCAGCTGCAGAAACATAGGCCCATGCTGGCCCATTAGTCCGAAATGGAAACCAACGGTCCAGAGAACACAATTTTGCTTTGTTTTGGCTGGGGTGCCCCTTATTTTATAGCTCCCTCCCTCCGCGCTCCGCGCTCTGTAGCCGATGTGGTACTAAAGCTTTGCCGCATCTCCAGTTCTCCACAAAACGCAACGTGTTTTTTATTGGGCCTCCCGTCGCATCCGGCCCATTGCTCGAACGGGGGAGGAAGCTGTCAGGACGGGCCATTGCTCGAACGGGGGAGGAGGCTGTCAGGCCGGCCCAGCTAGCTTAAGCAGGAGCCTCCTTAGTGCACATGGAATTGGGCCTTAAACATTTCGGGTCCCCGCGGGGAACGGGGACGGGAGCATGCATACCATCCCCGTCCCCGTCATACCTGATGGGGATGCTTTTTTCCCCATTTAATTCCCCATGGGGAGAAGATTTGTACCATCCCCGTCCTCTAATGGGTGAATTCCCCATGGGGAATCGGGGAACGGGGCCCCATTGACATCTTTACACATGGCCGGCCCTATGGACGTACAAGTGTCACTCATCATTGGGCGTTGGCACGCATCTACGGTATCAATTTCGTTTTATAGGTTTTCTCTTTTAAAGTCTACGTCTTTTACGGCAATGCTAGCGTCCGAATGTCCGAACGAACGCACGCATCGTGAAGTCTGTGCCCACATGGGGGCCCGAGCCCCGTCCGAACGTCGTCCGCACCTCCTAACCTCACATGGAGACCGCTCACACCCCTCTACTTCCCTGCTCGGACACCTGCTGCAACAGATGGGTCCCTAGCAGCAACACCCGATCTCTTTTGAAACATTCAAATAAAATATTTACAACATATGTCTGAAGTTAGATGAAACACTTGAAACATGCGGCTCAAACACTTGCAAAATCACATGAAAAGCCATTGCAAAAGCATATGCAACATCCAGATAAAACACATACAACATATGTGTGAAACATATGCAACATCTAAATAAACACATTTGCAACATACGTCTGAAAAACAGATGAAACATTTGGAACAGACGCTTGCAACATATGCAACATCCCGATCTACTTTTGCAACATCCATATGAAACATTTGCAAATGCATATGAAACCCCTAAAACACTTGAAATATACGCTTGCAACATATGTGGCATGACACTAGTGGAGCTGAGCTGTTTTGGAAAAACTATTTGGCAAAATAGCTTCACCAGCAGCTTCATGCATGGATGAGAGAGAGAAATGAGGGAGAGAGCTGGGATAAGCTATTTTTTTCAGCTTCATCCTAACTCATGTCTTTGTGAGAGGGGGAAAACAGCTTTATGGGCGAAGCTGTTTTAGAAATGAGTGTTCGGTAAATACAACAGCTCATAAAATTGTTGTGAGTTGTGCCAAACATGCCCTAAGTGGTGAGAGACTGTCAATGGACCTTATAGCCAAAATGGTAAGTGGACGTCATGCAAAGAGAACAATGGTAGCATATATAAAAACGATGCTGCGAAGATGTGGGCGAGGTGGAGCTGATGGTGTTGGGAGGTGAGTGGTGTGCCGGTGAGGCTATCATCAAGAATGTGCTCTACCATGCCTATCATGTTTTCCGTTATACAATGTGAGTTATTTCAGTTTTGTTTTAAGACAAACTTTTCTAAACATGGCAAAGTTTATAAAAAGTATGCACCAACACGTACAACCTAAAATTAGTTTCATTAGCTACTACTACCAAATTATAAGTCATTCTGGATTTTTTTAGATATATAGTTTTATTATGTCCTACTAAAAAAAAATCTAGATTGGCTTGTAATTTAAAACTGAGGGGTATATCATGAAATATGTCCAAATAGTTCGTTTATTTGGTAGGGTCTCTTAATATTTTTTTCCCAGAAACTTGTCAAAGTTGAAAGCTTTGATTTGACAAACTAAAAACATTGGAACGGGGAGAGTAGGTGTATTTGGTAGGGGGGTTTTCTGGTGCAAGAGGACGGGGCAAGCCGCAAGCGTGCATCCCGTCACAGTTTTTTTTTAAGTGTCGTGACAGTGCGGTAGCCGAGACAAGTCTGCTCGTTTCGGCCGAAACGATCGTGAATTATAAGTCAGAAGTACTGTTGGCTGATTTAATGTGAAAGAGAAATACTGTTGCATCTTATAATCCTCGACCGTATAAGCTGAAACGAACAGACCCAAGGACGTGCGTTGGACCAACTAATGAGCTCGTGCCGCATGCAGGCCACATGGAGACATGCGTATGTAGAGAGCGCGAGCTGGCTCACCGTTTATAATTGGCCAACGTGGACAGGTAGACGTAGGCATCAGCCAGGCTTCCTGGCAGAAGAGATCGCCCAATAATTCAGAACAATCTTGTCCAGGTGTCCCTCACAGAGTCACAGGTCCTGGGCTCTGCACAGTGCCGACGACGATGCTCAGCTGTTGCTCTCTTCCGCGATGGAACGGGAAGCTGCATGCTGCTCTCGGTCGATTTCGTATTTCAGACCGATCGACAGGGATCGGAGACAGGACAAGATAGCCACGTGTGCTCTCTATCGGCAGGGGCGTCACTCTATCCTTATCTGGTCGTCGAGGAGAGTGGATATATATATAATAGATAGATAGCTAATTGTCACCTCAATTATTGTACCTTCGTTCTCAGATTACATGCTGCTGACGGCCTTGTGATGGAGACCTAATTGTTGATTATTCATTCTGCCGCCCTGAATCACATCATAGTAGAGATTTTTTTTAAAGAATAAAACCTTTTATTGACCTTCATAGGAAGTACAAACGTCATCAGGCAGAGATACAAACCAAACATGTCTCTCTAATTAAACATAGAACAACTCCTATAACAAGATTATGAGCATCCACCTTTGATTACCTCCCTTCATGGACAAACTCAACAAATCTAAATTCACTTGATCTAGCTCTAATTTTCTGGACAACATGAGACCCCGCCGATCCGGCTAGAGATTTACGATGTGCAAGCATTCTATATGCCGAACGGACCGAGAAGACACCACGCTTCTCAAAGTTCCAAGCCCAGAAGTCTTGTTGACGCCTTGTACTGAGTGGGGTACTCGATATCACATTCACATCCGACGGCGTAAAGAATTCCTTAGCTTCACACGATCCCAACAAACGACGTTGAGTCTATGAGCTCACTGACCAACTGAGGTGGGTTAGCCCTGCTGCTGGGCACCGGCCTTCTCAAACCCGATGAGGTGGGTAAAGAATTCCAGATGCTAGTGTTTCGCCCGTACTGATCCGCCTTATCAGACCCTCCTTCAACACCTCCCGTCCATCAAGAATTGAACGCCAAATGCGAGAGGGCGATGGTCCAATCTCGGCCACTAGGAAATCCCTATATCAAGAAAGTAAACCGATTTTAACATCCTGACACTCAGCGAGCTTCCATCTTGCAAGATCATCCATGCTTGTTTCGCTAAGAGTGCAAGGTTGAATAAGTCCATGTCTCGAAAACCAAGCCCGCCGAGGCACTTTGATTGAGTCATGTCATCCCACGCCACTCAACATGTCTTCCGCTTCCCATCCTTGCAGCCCTACCAAAACTTCCGCAACTGGCCATCTATGTGTTGGCATAAACCGCGGGCAATTTGAAGCAAGAGATGGAGAAGATTGGAATAGCTTGAGCTACAGATTTGACACTACTAATTTTTGACCCTATCGCATCGCTTCGCCTTGCATCAAACGTAAATCTGATGCAATAGGTGGCTGCTATGGCATCAATTTTGCAAATCTGATGCAATAGGTGCTCACTATTGCATCGAGATGAAATTAGATGCTACAGTAATTTATGTCGATGCAATAGGTATGGTCTATCGCATCGATTTTGTACAAGAGATGCAATAGGTAGAAGTTATTGCATCGGACAAATTTTGTTGTGTTAGTATTGATTTTTTATACATATGTAGGAGGTATTGCACCGGTTTAGAATATGGATGCAATTAGAAAATACTGTTGCAACAGATTGATAGTGATAGACTCTGATGCAATAGATGACTTCGATTGCATCGGCTTAGCAGTGATTCGATGTGATGCATGGTTATTATTGCATCAAAAATACGTTGCAAGATGCTAAAAAATATTGTTGGGTCACATATGATTCAAAGGCCCATGAAAAGGACGCACAAGATAGAGTCACCACCCAACTTTATGGGTCTGTTTGGATGAAAGCCTGGAGAGTTGTCTAGAAAAAAATGTTGCCTAAGAGTTGCATGAAAAGTTAGTAATTTTGGCCTGACCAGCCAAGTTTGAAAAATATTGTTTGGTATGAGGTTTGTGCCCAAGAATAGTAATGAGAGGATATGCATAACGTGGAGGCGTATTAAAATATCTATGACGTGAGATTAACATAAACTTATATAGGTTGATTAAGAAACTTGATGATTTAGATTGATGTTATTTTTCTTAATTAACTAAAGAATAATTTAATAAAAAGTTAACTATACTTGCACACTATTATTGCATGTTTACCACATATTTAATAATAGACTAGTAGTGACAGATTATTTTTTCAAATAAAAAAGATTAACTAAGTTGTCCATTAAACAGTGCCATTAGCCCAGGCAAGCTGGATGCAGCACCAGGCGCAGCTTGCCTGGTCCAGGAACCTCATCAGGGCTCAATCCAAACGGAGGGCAGGCAAGGTGAAAGCCAGGCAAAAACGCTCCTAAGGTGTCATCCAAACAAGCTCTAAGCGACCCACCCGGCCACCCTGTCGCGCTGCCCCACGCCTTCTTATATCTCACCGACAACTAAGCTGGCAAACCTCAAAAACATCGGTTCAAGTTTGCTATGCAATACATAATTAGTTTGCTAAGTAATTATAAAAATATATAGTTTACTAAGTAATATATAAGTTTGCTAAGTAATACATCAATGATTTTATTCTATCCTTGTTCCATCATCTTGTTACGGTGTGCAAGTGCAACTAAAAGAGATTAAATGTTGTGAGAGGATAGCAGCATTACTTTGTTCCTAAAACATTGTAATAGTAATATTTGGTCTCTAATATTTAGTAGCAATTTATTTCATATGGCCTTTTAGTACTAGAAAATATGTAGGGAATACTGATTATGTTTGCTCCGATTCAGATTTCACAGCACTGAACAATACTGAACATTGTTAGTGTTAGTGGTAGTATGCAATTTCTAGTAGCACTAAGCAAATGAGATGTGGTAAATTGTGTACTTAAGGCCATATTGATGCCTACAAGAGTTCACCTCTTAATCGAGGCATATATGATGATTGATATAAAATTTCACTGGTGTATCTTATTGTCATACGCCGGATGAGGGCCCTAGGCCCACAGCAGCAGCGCCACCTAGGGGAGGCGCGCACAAGCAAGGGCAGATCCCCGTCGCTCCACTATCCATATCCGGAGGATCCCCAATAGGAATAGGATTAGCTAAGATAGGAAGGAGTCCATGTCTATAAGGACTTCCCTTATTAGATTACTTAAGGTGCAAGACTACCCAGGATTATAAGTAGAGGGGCTATGTAATCATTGGAATCAAGAAATGATTGCCTCAAGGCTTATCTCTCCTTCCCCTCTCCCTCCCTCCTGCGCCGACCCTCTCTCTCTCTCTTGCCCTAGCGCCGCCGCCCACAGCTCCCTCTCCAACCCTAACCGCCACCCCCTAGGGCCCCTCCCTGCCGGGCTCTTACACTTATTCATTTGTTCTTTCGTTAGCAAACTAGGTATTTTTCTTTAAATAGTTTACAAGAGCTGAGTCTACCTTCTATGTTACTTCTATCATAATTTACATTGAAATGTAAGGGGTAAAGATCTGTACCAAATTTCCCAACCTATTCCCTCTAATTTTCCCAACAGACCCCTAACTCCTACTTCCATGCCCCTAATTAAATATCCTGATACTTCCACTATTTGTACCTTTGCTTCATTTGTAGGGTCCGTTGATATAATTATTGTCTCAGATTCCCCACATCAATGCACTAGGAATTCTTCTAGTTATGAAACGGTTAGTAACTCAGCTCTGAGATAATGAAAACGTCTCCAGTTTTCTATGGCAAGCTATTCAGCTCTAAGAATTATAGAATGGCATTATGGCCCTACAGGGTTTAGAAAGTATTCCTGATACTTGGGATGAGATTCATACAGCATGAGTTTTACAAAGTGACTAGTTAGAAATTGTTTTTACCGTCTAGTTAGTTTTGGTGAATTCATGGCATGCTTGACTCTAGATTGTGGCACCAATAATTGGTTTTTTTTTTCTTGTCAATATTACTTTTGAATAACCAAAAAATGATTTATTTCTCATAGGTGCAAAACTCGGCTACTGGTGACTGGTGAGGTTTATCAAACGTGTCCTGTATGTGCACCAAAGAAACATTTGGTGCTACAGCTTCTTCTCACAGTACATGGAATCCTCTTTTCCTTTTTCACCTGCACGTAGTGATCTTTTTATTCTTATATACGGTAGGTACTCCAAAGGTTGAAAGACTTCCCTAGACCATATTTTCTAGCGCCTTCTGTTGAAGGCACACACTTTTACTGTGAGAAGTGTAACCTTCAGTTGCTCAGTTTGGGTTTGGGAGTTTCCAGAGTTGGGGAATAGATAGCTAGGTACCCTGAGCACTTGATCTTGTTTGCATGTACTAGATAGCTGGGAATAGATATTTATTTGTAGGCTGTATTGGTATTTCAGGTCTGTAGGCTGATCATTATATTTGCATTGTATTTCAGTGACTGCATTTTCAAAACAAGGGAGCAAGAGCAATGTCAACCCCTAGCACAAGTGGATCTCAAGCAGCTGCAGCTCAAGGCGGTGCTGGTGCATCTCAAGAGGATGATGTTGCTGTTGGTGATAAAAGGAAACAACAACAAAACAGCAAGCTGAAATATGTTGTTTGGAAAGAGCTATATGCTACTGAAATATGTTGTTGATAAAAGGAAACAACAACAAAACAGCAAGCTGAAATATGTTGTTTCGAAAGAGCTATATGCTACTGAAATTCTATCATGTTTGCACATACTAGTCATGTTGAATGTTATATGCAGAGCCCGTTCAGTTACATCAAGTCAATATAGTAAATTTTATCCTGTTTCATGCATGCATATTATTCTGCTTATTCCTGTCAATCATTGTTGCTTGAATGTTGAATGGAGACATCTCATTTCTGAAATTGCAGCAGAGGCTGATGAAATTGCAGTAGAGAGCAACCGAGCCAACAAGCTGCATCTGCTTCTTCCATGGCTGCAGCATCTGGCGGTGGCTTCACGAGCATCTCTTCCTCAGCCGGATCATTGTAGGTCGTTCCGTCAAAGCTCTTCCCTCTTTATGTTTTTCCTTGTCAGAGTGCAATAGGTTCAGAATTCTTATCAGAGTCCTCAGTTGATTCGGACATAAATGAAATATTGTGCCAAGCCTTGACATTTGTTTAATTTTTCTAAGATGTGGCTGGAGATGTGGGCTGCATTTCAAACAAGGGAATTGCTAAATCTCACCTGAGATTTATTTTGCACTATCCCTCCGGACAAAGCATTATTGGCTTTCACATGTCCATTATAGAACTGCATGAGGCATAGTTCTTTTTCTGGAGCCTGATTTTGGTAACATATACGCAATGTATGTTTTAGCAACTGTATATGTGATTAGAAGTGCAAAACCAAACAATGACTGGTAGTCTGGATGAAGTTCCAGCATAGTTTAGAAACTAGTGATAACAATTAATTGAAAGACTAGATTTCTGTGTCCGCAGCTTGCTAGATTAACTGAAATGATTACTCCACATGCACTGATTTTTTTTGGTTGATTTCTGTGTCTGCAGCTTGCTGCCGCATTTGACCTTTGCCACTCAAATTTAATAGTATGCAAAATTATGTTTGCTAAGCCTGCACTATTTATTTCTGACATTAGTTTGCAAATGATGAAGAGCGGGCCTGGTGCAAGCGGTAGAGTCTTACCGCCTGTGATCGGAAGGTTCCGGGTTCGAGTTGTGGTCTCCTCGCATTGCACAGGCGAGAGTAAGGCTTGCCACTGACACCATTCCCTAGACCCCGCACAGAGCGGGAGCTCTCGGCACTGGGTACGTCCTTTTTTTATCAGTTTGCAAATGATACTGTGTCATACTTGAGATGCCTAGTCCGTGTTTCTGTTATTTGGAAGATTCAGCAATACCTTATTCTGTGATGCCTACTTTGCAAGTGTTTCTGTTAATGCAGTCATTTGGAAGATTATGTGATGCCTAGTCTTTGATCCATCATATATTACTGATGCATATGTCATCTGGAATTTTTCCATTGAGCAGGAAGATGAACCTTGAGAGACTCTTGGCAAGATGAATTGAATCAAAGATTCCACAATGACAAAGATCCTTTGCTGATTTGGGCTAAGAGTCATCTATATTTGTTTAATTCTATAAGTTAGTGGTCTATTATGCAGTTCCAACTTTGCAATTACTTTTTTTGAAATAGGAAGCCCTTTGACTTCATTATATTGTACAAACTATTGAACGTGGATGATCAAAGTTATTAATATCATTGCCCTTTTATGCCATTGGATTTTGTAGTTTTGTGAATTTCTGTGCCGTAAATCTTTGTTATTCATCAAATAAAAACGGATGCAATATAAAGTAGCAGTGACTCTAATATTGATACAGTAGTTTATGTTGCATCGAATCTAATGTCGATGCATAAAGTTTGAATTGCACCAAACGTAATGTTGATAAAAAGGTTGTAGTGCACCGAACGTAATGTTGATGCAAAAAGGTTGTATTGCACCAAATGTAATGTTGATGCAAAATGTTTTATTGCACCGAACCTAATGTCGATGCAATATGGTCTATTGCACCGAACGTTAGCCGTTGCAATAGAAATTCTTATTGCATCAAATTTATTAGATGAATTACATCTACATGATTTTGATGCAATAACCTTTTTGCATCTTTCTATCTTGATGCAAGAGATATCCATGGCCGATGCAATAGCGACCTCGCATCAAAACAATTTTGATGTAATAACCCTTTTGCATCTCTTTATTTTGATTTAAGAGACAACTGATGGCCGATGCAATAGCAAACTCTCGCATCGGTCACAACAAACCGATGTGACAAGGCTATTGCATCTAGAGCTACTGCATTGGTTCGCATCAAACACGAAATTGATGCGATACTAAGCTATCGCATCAATTCTGGCCCTATTACATAAAAATTTGCATTGATCCATCCATTCCTATACTCTATCCCAGACGCGATCCTTTAAATATTTGAAAGCTCCATTTAACGATGATCTCTGATGGCATGCCTAAATATTTGTCCTTTAGTGATTCATTATGTACCTCTGAAATGCAACCTCTGCCGACTGTCGTGCCACATAGTATCACCCTGTTCGTTGGGGCTTGTTTGACTAATAAGCCGTACTTTTTCAGCCAACGAATAATATTTTTCTCTCACACCAAATCACCCAACAATACTTTCAGCCATGACTTATCAGCCAAACAAGCTCAAACGAACAGGGTGTATATATATACACTTGGCCTGGCCCATGCCTCTTGTGGGGCCAGGGTTGGTTAGAAGAAACCGGACAAAAAAAATTTCGAGCCATCGTATCTGTTCATTTATTTTATTCATCAACTGAAAAAGAGTGAGAACCCTAAGCTTGAAAGAGTCAGCCTCACAATACCCACGGGATGGTCGTGAGCACGTATTTTTTAGCAAAAAAGGGCTTTTTTTGTACAACCCTTTCCAGGGGTGGCGGTGGCACGCAAAGGAACTGGGCCCTCGGCGCATGCAACACTTTTGCATGAAGGCTAGAAGAGGCGCGACTTCTTATGGACTGTGGTGTGTATGCGAGCGTCTCTAGATCAGCACTCTAAACCCTTTTGGTAGAGCTCCCACCAGCTCGAGCTTCTCAGATACGCACACTTTTCATATACCGTTCACACATTGTCCATCGAAACACTTTTTCTCTCTCCTTTCACAGAGTTGGTGGAGCCCGTTGTTTCTTGGCTCCCCCGCCTGCTCCCGCTAAAGTACCACCAGGGCAGGCAGGAGCTCTACAAAAGAATGCCTAAGTTAGGATAATTTTTAGAAAGTAGCTCTCTATAATAGCCGCTCATTTCAGCCATTGTTTCTGTTGTTTAAATATAGGAAAGATAGAGAGCGAGTGAATGGAGGGAGTCGTGAACTGAGCCTATCTCAGTTGGTTAGGTTCCTTTGTGGTGGAATCTACCCACATGGGTTCAAGTCCTCAACTTGGTACGGGTGTTCGTATTTTCTTGGATTTATTCCAGGATTTAACGGTGTTGCTTTCAGTGGTAGGCGACGTTCCCGTCGACAGCGAGGCGCCTGTGGTGACTTCATCAATTTCGAGATGTGTCGGCACAGCCTTTCGGAGGTGCTCATAGGGGTAGGGTTTGCATGCATGTTTTCATAGGGGTGAGTGTGCATGCATGTTGAGCGTCTGCGTCTGTACTTTTGTAATTCAAAAAAAAAGTGAATGGAGGAAGTCGATCGATCATTCACGTTGCGTGCATGTGTTTATAGGGATGAGTGTACGTACGTGTTGAGCATCTACGTCTGTACCTGTGTAATTCGAAAAAAAAAAGTGAATGGAGGGAGTCGATCGACCATCCACGGCGAAGGTCTGCCACTCGGTCGATCGATCCGGTGCAGGAAATTTGTGTTATATATTTATACCGGCCCACCAAATAGTTCATCGAAGCGAGCATCATACGATCAAACCATCGATGGCTTCTCTCGTAGCGCTCGCTCTCAGCTGCTCAGTCCCGTCGCCGGCCTCCTCCTCGTCACCATCGTCATCAGCTCCATGGCCGTCGCCGACTCTGCCCGTGTGTCAGCTCCGCCGCCGCCGACCGCCGCCAAGCCGATCGAGGTATATCCGGGATGCAGCAAGACGATGATGCACAAGAGGTGCAGCGTCAGGCTATCAAACTTGGCCAAGAGCTTGGCTGAGACGAAAGCGATAATCGTCGGGCCCCAGCTCGCCGCCGAGAAGCTCAAGAGCGATTCCTGCATCACGGAGTACGCCAAGGTCGTCGATGAGACCACGTCCAAAGCCACCGCCGCGAAGGCGGACGAAGAAGCGCTGAAGCAGCTGAAGGGGTACCTCTACGACACAGTCATCAACAACTATGGGCCGATCGGCCCCTGCGAGTGTAATTGCCCGGAGCCTTGCTCGTTTGACGAGGCCGCTGCCGTGAAGAAGCTGGGGGAGGCCACCGGGTCCATGAGGGACCTAGGGAACCAGCTCCAAGCAGGGGCGGAGCTAGAGAAATATAGAGGGGTTTGCGGCCGTCCAGGCTTCATAGCAATACGAAGGGCTAGCTGCCTTGATGAGTAATAAAATGCTTAGTTCAAAAAAAATATATCTTGATGTCTTGGACTGATAGGGTCCTCATAGTACAACTTTGACTACCGTTTTTTTTCTATAGAATATTTATCAAATATGGTTAACGTATACTTTTGTGAACATAGTCATATGTATTACTATACTATTATCATATTACTTCTTAAAAAATAAGAACGGTTATCGTTGTATAATCGCCCCGCTCCCTGCTCCCCTACGATCATGAAAAAGGCAAGATTGAAAAAGTAGGAATGAGAAATAGAGTAAGAATACATATGCAAAACAAATAAATGTAAAATGCATATATTTTTTAAGACTATGTGTTTGGATGAACAACAAAAAAAAAACACATGAAAGAGAAAACAATTGTGTTTGAATGGATGTTTGTTTTTTAGTTTTTCTGTGAAATATGTTTTTTTTTTCTACACGTGATACCTACGAACCAAAGGACTCTACGGTAATAATTGAATGTATAAGAATGAGAATCCTATGTCGTTTTTCTTACGATCGAAATTGATCCCATGTGAATAATCCTAGAATTTGTCTAGTCAAGACCGTGAATTCGATATAAGTAATGATGTAACATATATATACTCTTATAAGCGTTTGGGAACAGACCTCCGGCCGGTTACATGCATGGGCTGCGGTCAGACATTTTGTAGCTTGGGGGCAGCATGATGATTACGATCCTGCAAATTTCACATGAACGAAGGCATACAAAATTTATCTGAATATCGTCGGTTTTCTTTAAAGTCCTGGAGGCCGGCTAATTTGTTTGTTTAGCCTTCCTCCCATTTTGGAATTCGAGTCCTCTGCCACATATCATATGGTTCGATCCATTGCAGGTAGAGCCAAATTTATCTGAATATTGTCTGTTTTCTTTAAAGTCGCAGAGGCGGCTAGTTTGTTTGTTCAGCCTCGTTTTTGGTGTTCCTTCATAGATCTACGGATTTCACCCCTACACACGAAATTCCATTCTCCTCTGTCTCACTCAAGTGAATTGGTTTCCAGAGCATTCCGCCTTTCGGGGGCATTCCAATTTCGCTAGTACCATCTTTTTTGTCACGCAAATCTAGATTGAGATTGAGGAAAGAGAATAAATTAAGTTTTTCCCATTTTCAAGTTCAGAGTTCTCTGCCACATATCATATGGTTCGGCTCATTGCACGCAGAGCCCGCGCTAGAGTTTCTCAAAAATATGTAAAAAAAAAGGATATGTCTAGCCAACAACTAGTTGTTTTAGCTCCTCCTAACAACTAGATTTTTGCACATACATTTACAGTCTTATAGTTATATTTACACTATCTTGTTACTATATTTATAATAATTTCTTTAGTGAAATTTATTGAACAAAGTGATGTAATTTGAGGATAACAAAACTTCTACTTCTTTGAATTGCAGATCTCAAATAAATATATACCAGATTTTTTACAAAAAAATTACAAATTATTTCTATGGATTGCAAATACCAGAGAAATATGTCAAATTATTCACAAATTTCAGAAAAATATTACAAATTGTTCATCGAGCTCCCTCCATTGGCGTCCGCTGACCCCATCGAGCTGCTGTGGCACAATTGGAGCGTCGTCGCGCAGCCCCAGGCGCACCACAGGCCCACGCCGCCCTCCGACCGCGACCGCTCGGGCGCTAGCGGCCTCACCCACGAGGAGACCGTCGTGTGGTTCCCGGACACCCTTGACACGTTCTCGAGAAGGCCGACGCCCCGCAACACGAGGGCCCTAGCTCGCCGCCGTCGCCGGTTGGGAGCAGCGGCGGCGTCAAGATATGCTTGACCTTCCGCGGCAGCAACCAGGTGCCCAGGACCCCGACAGGGACCAGCAGGAATGACACGGCAGCCTGTTCGGGAGGCCGTAAACGATCGTGGATTATTTACTGCTGGCTGGTTTGGTGTGAGAGAAAAACACTGTTTCCGGCTGGAAATTTACGATCGTTTACGAGCAAGCAAACATGCTGACGGCCTTGCAGTCGGATGTGCGCACGGATCTGTGTCAGATCCAGATCGAACGATGTGAAAATCGGTTGCCCACGACCAGCAAAACAACGGCGTGAAAATCGGTTGCCCACAACCAGCAAAACAACCGGATGTTATTTAGCAAAGGAAAAAGTCCACATTACCTCTCTCAACTTTCGCGAAAGTACATTTTTCCTCCCTGAACTTTAAAACCGGACAAAACACCGCACTCAACTTTCAAAACCGTTCATCTTACCTCCCTGGCCCGGTTATAAACAGTTTTAAAGACGGTTTTCTTTTTTTCTTTTTTATTTATTTCGGTTAAATCTTTAAAAAACCATTGTAAATCACAGAAAAATCATAAAATGAAAAATCTAATTTTGTTGGACTCCACATGAGTCGATCTACACAGTAAATATATAATATGGTATGCTTTAATATAAAGTTTTTGTTGTGACTTTAGATCTATGTTTTTTTTGTAATTAATTGGAATAATTCATGGCTGCAGTTTCTATGGTCCAATTATGATGAAATTTGTATGGTGGACTAATTATTGTATGATTGAAATATAGTAAAAATTTCATACTCATTGGATCATGTATAGCTTAGTTATAGATTTATTTATATTTAACAAGCATAAACCTATATTTATTTATAATAGGGCCAGAGAGGTAAGATTGACGGTTTTAAAAGTTGAGGGATGTGTTTTGCCCAGTTTTAGAGTTCAGGGAGGAAAAACGAAAATTGAGGGAGGTAATGTGGACTTTTTTCTTTAGCAAATCTGGAAAAAAAAAGAGTTGACAAGGGGGCCCAAACGGGTGAGCCGAAGCAACGCATACAGGTCTTGTTCACTTGTCTTATAATCCATACTTTTTAGCTTATTTTTTTAGTCAGAATAGTATTTTTCTCTCACTACAAATTAACCAAAACAGTATTTTTGTTTAGTTTTTTCGGCGAAGCGAACGGGGCCACGGAGGGCCCTCCGTGTGGAAAGCCCAGGGAGAAAGCTTATCCATCCACAGAGGGGATGAGAAAAGCCCAACTCAGGCTACATTCCCCTAATGCCAGAAGATCGGCCCATGGAGCCAGTCAGCACCTGAAGGCTGTGCACTTTGCCCAGGCCCAAACTCGCAAGCCCAGGCCGCTCACCAACTCCTTTGCCCGCGCGCGCTACCACGCCTGGCAACATGGCTCGGGCAGCGTGCCTCTTATACCCGCTTGCTTTGCCGGCGATTACCAGTACGGGACTGAACCAGAGGCGAGATCGGGACCTGCACGGCTGCACCTGCAGATCGGGCGGAGGCTTTCGGCCAGGCATCAGGCACGCATATTTGTGATCCTGCAAATTTCAGATGAATGAATAACAGAATTGCTAGCCTACATCCGGTTGTTTTGGGAGCAGGTATCAACCGGATTTTTGGCCCTTAGATTAGACAGATGTCGTTCTGGACGACTGGATCAGAGGCTCTGTTCGCTGGTGCTCTCTCCGCCGCCGCCGCTCGCGCTCCCTCCGCTTGTACCTCGGCCGTCTCTCTCTTTGGCTCCCGTGTGTTCCGCCGCTGGCCCCTGGCACCGCCTCCCTCCGCTGTCGGCTCCCAGGCCGTCCGTCCGTCGCTGGACCCCGGCACAGCGCCGCCCCCGTACGTCCGTGACCAGCCTCCCAGGCTGCTATCTATGTCGCCGCCTCCCTAGACCACTCCTAGGCCAGCTTCCTCCGTCGCCGCTGCCACCAGGCTGGCCGGCCACGGCCCCCAAGCTGCACCACCGCCGTTGCTTCGTCTCCAGACAACCATTGGGTGTGGGCGCGGCTGACCAGGGAAGAAGGCAAGGGATAATTTGTATTTTTTTCTGAAATTTTAACATAATTTGTTATTTGTGACCAATTTGATGACATTTGCAAACAATTTGACATATTTCTTCGGTGTCTAAAATTTATAGAAATAATTTGTATTTTTTTTGAAAAATTTGGTATGTATTTGTGTTATTCCCAAGTTAGATCAATCTATCTAATAAATTACATTGAAAAAATTATCGTAAATATAGCTATAAGATAACGTAAGTGTATGGACAAAAATATGATCCTTGGGATGAGCTAAAATAAACAGTTGTTGGCTAGATAGATTCCCTTACAAAACTTGACCGAATTTCGTCTAATCTCTTACAACTAAAAAGAACAAAGCATAGACATTTTTTGGTACGACATTTGTTTTGGTTCGTCCGTCTGCCCACCCCGTGCGATACCCCGCACGATAGAAAAAGAAATTGTTATCCCTGCGATCCCCACCTGCTTTGAAGAAAACAAATTGATCACCTGAGACCAGTGTTTTCCTAAATGCTAAACGGTAAACAGTCGGTCACCTACCGTTTAGCCATTATTCGGGCAAAACGTTCCATTAAACGGGCTAAACGGCCAATTAAACGGGGTAAACGGGTGATTAAACGGAAACGGCGGACCACCGTGTAGCGTTTACACGGTGTTTAAACGGGCTAAACGACCGTTTAGGCGAACAGTGCCTGAGACCACATGCATGAAAGGAAACAATAATCATGCATGAAAGGAAACAATAATCATGCATGAAAGAAAACAATAATCATGCATGAAAGGAAACAATAATCACTTACTCTTTTTTCAAATAGCGGTCTTCATTTCGGAGCCCTTCATGCAGTTTAATAATGGCCGGGGAGCTAGCCTTGCGAGAACTTACTCTTAATTGGATTGCGAGTTAGGGATGTAGCACTTCAATAGGTGTCTTGGTTGAGTTCTACAATTGCCAAAAATTGATGGTGCTGATAAGATTGACAATCCTGTAACTCTGCAGTACTTTTTTTTCAAAAAAAGAGGACAAATGCTACTTATGGTCGAATCCATGTTCTTTTTGTTATTTTGATTTGATGCCCACAGCCTACATGTCAACTTTCAAATGTGTTTATAAAGAATTAAAAGGAGTTGGCCTAATGCCAATCTTTCTTGTCGTCTTTTTCATTCTTTATATTTATACTAGGTAGCGTGTTCGTGCGTTGCTACGAGATAACTAATAATTTATACTAAAAACACATGGATCGTATGATAAGATAACAATACTGTAAAAATTAAATACCAACGTTAGAGTGACATTTAATTCAAAAAGCAAAGTTTATGAATTTAACACAGTCACGGAGTACGCGCCATCGAAGGTCACAAACTCTACTTTATAGACCTTTCCGTGACGCGGCTAAGATAATGTTTTATATTGGCAGTAAGAAATCACCAATATTTATTTCTTTCATTGTAATGCATTTATCTGGACAATGTTTGAGGTGAGGGCACGGTTATAGTTTTTAGTAGCTTTGTGATATTGTCCGAAGCTATGAGATGATTGATGTCTTGCAATGATCCTTTCATTGATTTAGTTTTCTATCTATGTTTAATTGTTTGTTCAGTCTATTTTATAGGCACGCCGTTAGATAATAGATGACAAAATTCAAGCATCCATAATTTATCTCTTTATCTTTGAGCATGAGTTTTGTTTTTATTTTTTAATTGATATATTGTCCTTTTGTTTTTATCGTAGCGTTAGCACGGGCATGCATAAAAAAAGAAGATGTCTTTACACTGCAGAAATCTGTCAAAAAAATCATGCATAGATTATTCTTGTATTGAATATTATATATATACAATCACCTAAATATTCTAATTAAACTATAAAATTTTGAATTAAATACGAGGTAAGACATGCAAACAGATATTTCAAAACTACCTGTAGAGTCCAAAGAACTTATTAAATAAATTCTTCTAGAGGCAATGTAAATTCTTTCTAATCTTTCATTTGGTATAGTTAGTGTTATCATAGTACCCGCATGTATTCATGGGAAATAAATCGTGGACAAAACGTAGACACTTTTTGGTGCGACATTCCAATATGGGTCCATCGTCATGCCAATATCCTTAAGGCAGATCACATAAAGAATGAGAGTATCTCTATGAGATTGCTCACAAGAGACTCAAACTTATATCTGATCATGGTAATATTGAACTGCTTTGCATCAAAAGCATCAACAATGATAAACGGGAACCCACTTCTTTTTTCATCCGGAATAGTATTTTTCTCTCACAAATTCCTCCAGATTTGTTCAGATTCCTCGCTTAGAGGAATCTGGAGGAATCTGAATGAATCTGAAGGAATTTGTGAGAGGAAAACACTGTTCCGGATGAAAAAAGAAGCGGATCAAGCCGGATTTAAGGGCATGCGAACAGGGCCATAGGTTTTAGTATGCATAGTGGAGGAAAACTCAACCTTGGTCTTCTCAGCAGCTTTTCTGAGCTTTTGCAGTGCTAACTTGTCCTACTCAGATTGTCAAGAGGTGCACCATAAAATTATGCACCACTAAAAAAAGTGTCACCATTGGTTGCCTTAATATAAAAAACGTGTCGAAATTAAGAATTACAACACCTAATTCAACATCTTGGAACAGACACTCAAGTGGATACCTCATTCAACAATATATGTTTGTGTGGAATAGTCCTAAAGCCACACATATTTATACGGTGAGTATAACATACTTTGTTTTAAAATTTTATGAGAGATTTTTTAAGACACGCAGTATTATCCATGTGACATGCACTAATATTTACATATATACTCGAACCTGTGTGTACATGATTATATGGAGATGCAACGGAACTTATTCATGGATTTATTGGCCCATAAAAGAAATGGATATCGGAGAATTCTTTCTGCCGATATAAAATATTATCTTAGCCATATCACGAAAAAGTCTATACAATAGAGTTTGTGAACTTGCGACGCCGCGCTCTCCATGACTGTGTTAATTTCACAAATTTTGTTTTTTGAATTAAATATTACTTCAACGTCGGTATTTAATTTTATAATACTATTATTTTATCGTACAATCCATATATTTTTAGTAAAAAAAGTTTAGTTGTCCTATAACCATGCTACCTAGTTTTCTTTAAAAGTCCCGGAGGCCGGCTATCTTGTTTGGCCTTCCTTCATTTTCGAATTCAGAGAGCCCTCCCTGCCACAAATAGGCGCGCATCATATGCTTCCCCGCTAGAGTTTCCCGCCCGCGCGCACCTCGTCGGCATCGGGGTCGGGGCCGACGACCCTGCTCCAGAACCAGTGCGCGCGCCACACCCGGGCCACCTGCTCGATGGGCACCCCCTTCGTCTCCGGCAGCGGGAGATACACGAACGCGGTCATGACAGCAAGCCACGCGGCGAAGAAGAAGAAGATGCCGGCCTTCATGTGGCACAGCATGGAGAGGAACGCCTGCGCCACGAACACGGTGAACGCGAAGCTCACGGCCACCGTGACGCTCTGCCCGGCGGCGCGCACCTCCAGCGGGAAGATCTCGCTGGGGACCAGCCACCCGAGCGGGCCCCAGGACCAGCCGAACCCGGCCACGTACACGGCGATGAGCAGGATGAGCACCCCGGCCCACGCCTTCCCCATGCCGCCGCTGTCCCGCAGCTCCGCTGCCATGATGGCGCCGATCAGCACCTGCGACGCCTGCATCTGCGCGCCGCCGGCCAGGAACAGCGTGCGGCGCCCGAAGCGGTCCACGGCGAGCATGGACGCGAAGGTGGAGCCCACGCCCACGACGCCCGTCACCACCGCCGACAGCAGCGACGCGCTCTCGCCCATGCCGATGGTGCGCAGCAGCACCGGCGCGTAGAACGCGATCGCGTTGATCCCCGTCACCTGCTGGAAGAAAGGGATCGCCACCGCCATCACCAGCTGCGGCAGGTACCGCCGCTCCACAAGGAGCCGACGCAGGCCGTCCCCTCCGGCCCCGGCCTCCCCCGCCGCCGCAGCCGCGGCGACGATGTCGTCCAGCTCGTCGCCCACGTCGACGCCGGCGCCGCGGACCTTCTGCAGCAGCCGCGCCACGTCTCGGCGGTCCCTGCCCTGCTGCACCAGACTGCTCGGCGTCTCAGGGAGGAACAGTGCGCCGAGGGTGAGGAGGCCCGCGGGGACCGCGGCGAGCACCAGCGACACGCGCCACCCCCACCCGCCGCTGATCTTCTCTGTGCCGAAGTTGATCACGTTCGCCGCCAGCGCGCCGACCCCGATGCTGAGCTGGAACCCGTTGCTGAACGCGCCGCGGAGCCGGGCCAGGGCCATCTCCGACAGGTACAGCGGCACGGCCTGGTTGGCGAAGCCCAGCCCGACGCCCAGGAGCACCCGCCCCAGGATCACCATGTAGATGTTCACGGACGCGCCGCCCACGGCCGCGCCCGCAAGGAACGCCGCGCCGCCCAGGACCATGGACTCCCTGCGGCCGCGCCCCGCCGTGACCCGCGACGCCAGGAACGTGGTCACCAGGCCCGCCACGTACAGCGAAGACGTGAACGCCGTCAGCAGCTGGCTGTCAAACTTGCAGTAGTTGCTCACCCGCGTGTCGCCGCGCATCCGGCGGTACACGTCCGTGAAGACCTTGCGCAGGAACGGCTCCATCGACGACACGCCGCCTGCATGCGCGAGCGAGTGCCGTTGTTCACACGTCAGTCACTGTGGGACTTGGGACCTTACTGCTACTTGTTACTCATGGCGGCATCCATTTTTTTACCTGCGATCCCGATGTCGTAGCCGAAGATGACACCGTCCATGCCGGCGGTCATGCAGGACAGCACGACGAAGGCGGTGATCCTTCCGCCATAGCGGCGGTCCTGGCCGCCCTCGACGGCGACGACGCCAACCGCCATGGCTGATCTGATCAGTGATCAGTCGACCAGACTACCAGAGCTGCTTGCTCGCACTCGCAGTGAAGGACAAGTGATTTTATCGTGTTGCAGCTGTGGAAGTGTGGTATAGTAGGTGACTTGTAGCAGTCATGGTTGACTAGCCGGATCAGAGGTCCGATGTCGACCAATGAGAGTCTGCGACCATCTCGTCCTTGTTTGTAGTTTGGACCACATGAGCCATAGCTTGAACAGGGCACGCAGTGGGCAGGGCAACACAGAGACAGGAGTACCACTCAGCTGTTGCTATCTGCAAAACGATTGGTATGCTGACTAGTTTGTGCACATGATACTACTATTCTACAGGTTTTGCTGACTAGTTTGAGGCTGATGCAGACTGCCTCCTGTGCTTGTGCACTAGAGTAGGCAAATCAAGGTATTATTAGTAGTTTAGTGCTTGCTTGTTGCAACCAGACACGAGACCAATATTTAGTCCAAGAGATTCTGGGCAGATTACTTGTTGCAACAAATCAATCAATCTCTGAAGATTCAACTTGAAAGGCGACGTGGCTGGCGCCGGCTCAGGCAATGGATGTGGTGTTCGTGTTTGCTACCATCGCCGGTTATTCACTAATTCTACATCCATATAGTGCCACTTCTATAGTGAATTTGTGAAGTTAAGTGGCGAGTTGATCTGGGAAACAAGAGCAGCAAATTACCCATTAACAACTGTAACAAACCACGTGTGAAAAAAAGAGAGGAAAGATTCTGGTATTGAATCCAGTTATCTGAATACATGTATAAATGCACGAGTACAATTTGTGTTGTATATCATTGTATCTTTGCAATGTTACGTGTGATACAAAAAGGATAAAATGTAAAAAAAAAAAAAATGGATATACATATCCGTTGATGCCAAATCCTCCGGCAAATCTTCTGTACCTAGTACTCTATTGATTTTTATTACAACCGGCAATGAATAGTATCAGAATTACACTCACAACAACACAGATAATCCATGAGCCTCCAACCCAGGGATCCAGTTCCTGCCATCTGATGTGTCTGAACACTAGGGTCCAGCCGTCCAGGCTTATAGATTTGAGAAGGAACTAGGCAGCTTTGGTGCTCCCTCGAAAGCCCATGCCGAGATAAGGTGATGAGCAATGGCGAAGGGTCCTGGGACGAACATTGGAGCAGGCTCACCACTTTCAACTTTAAAGTCATCAGAGAGGCTCTGCCCTTTCTCAGCACCCTTGCAAATCTGATTGACCTTGGCAGCATTTGTTCTCTGAGCTTTCTCGTATTCAGCAAACGTCAACGCTTTCTTGATGTCTTCACGGCTGTGCCATTGGGCATCTACATGCATGATAAAAGAATGGCATTTGAGATAGATATTGAAACCTTTCTAGTCATCCATTCTCTAAAAAGGATCAGTAAATTAAGCCCCATTTCTGGAGTGTATAACCTGCACAAAATCTAATGTAAAATATCAAGTTTCATGCATCAACCAGCTCAGATAAAAACTTAAGAATGTCGTCAAAGGGTTGTAGTATACTCATACATCAGCATACTATGTCGTAGCAGAGGAAGAAAATTATAATAGCAAGACTCACCACAAAATAGGATAAAGGACAGAAAAAACAAGTAATGTAGGAACAGGAAGAGAAGTTAATAAAATGCAAGTCAAAAGAAAGAAAAAGCAATCGATTTCTGATGAAGTGTCAAAAATTACCTTCAAGCTCCTGCTTGTCCACTTTTATCTCCAATGATTTAGCATAAGCAAAGAAGCCCATCATTAGTTGGCAGGGCATAGTATTTGGCCCAACTGATACAGTACAAGAAGACAGTTTTAAGTGCAGAATACTTGGTTTGCAAATGTTAACAAAAGCACTTAAATCACTGTGTGAATACTACTATATTTTGGACATAAAAATAAGTACAGAAATGAAAGTACAGTTCTAATCTTCCAGTAGTATTTCCACTACCGTTTTTCCTCAGAAAACAATGACAAGACCATTACCAGGCCATGGTTGAGAACTGTGATAAACGACTTGTCCAACTTCAATACCAGTTTCCTCCCATGTTTCTCGTCTCACTGCCTCTTCCAGGCTTTCTCCTGGCTACAAACATAACAGATGCACTATAAGCTTCTAATAATGTTAATACTTTATAAAGAAGACAATGATCTTGTTAGCTATAATACAGACAACACACTAGCTTACATTGAGCATAAGCTTCCGGTGATATTTAACAGGAAAAATCTCTCTTTTAGTTTCAGAAAAGGAATCATTGTACATAGGAAAATCACTAATTCCATGGTTACAGAAGGGATGCTGTTCATTTTCAAAATCAGACCAACCTTTTGAACCCAATACTAGCTACTTAGTTAAGATCAAGTGAAACAATTTTTGTAGGAGAAACGTTGCATATTTAAAAATCAGTCATTATGTGTGGTAGGTCAGACACTCAGTTCTCATGTATGTACTATGTAGAGTTCAGTTGTTTTATGCCGGAAGGGTTATTGTCCCTTGCAGTTAAAAATTAATATGGCAGTGTAAACTTGTTATGAGCTTATCTAACCAGGACATTCTAGTATGCTGCATTCATTATTTGAACTACTTATCAGTAAATAATTGCATTTTTAAGATGAAAATCTGTTTGTTTCTGGAAACATGGACAACTGAAATTTACTATTGATGTTTGTGTCTCCTTCCATCTAACCACATCCAAAGTCAGTTTTTTTTAGAGTTCACATCCAAAGTCAGTTTAAGAAAAAAAGTGACAATAATAGAGATTTCAATGAAACACTGAATAATAGCAACATTAATAAGAATGTTAAGCAGTTATGTGCACCTCTATGAAACCAGCAAGACAACTCCACATTCGAGGCACAAATCTTGACTGGCGACTTAAGAGCGCCCGATCATTTTCTTTATCAATGACCAACATGATCACAACCTGCAATACCACGTGCAGAAGAAAAGGGTGTACACCTTAATGTCAGTTTGTATCCTACAGGATAAGAATGGTGACAGGTACTCAGGTAGCACAAAGTGTACCCACACTGCAGAAAAGAGGGCCCACTGAGGAAGAGGGCACAAATCATACCGGATCAATTCGAGGGTATATCCTCTTCTTGCAGGACTCGTTGCTGCACTGCTTACGCCTTCCGGCTTCAGTAGGAACAGCCTTTGCTCCACAAGCTCCACAAAATTTTGCCGTGCTGTGCCATTCGAGCAGTGCTCGAGCCTGCTCGAAATTCAGAAATCAGATCGAGCATCTTCTTCGAGTCATCGGTCAAAGATACAGCGCTAAATTACAAGAATGGTTAAACAAGAACCGAAGAAGTAAGAATCTTGCATACATGTCCTGCGATGGCGAGCTCCCCCATGGCATCCTTGTCGCTCCAGTCCGTGGCGACCATGAGCGTCCTCAAGTCAACAAACGCCGACGGCCCATCCCCGTCCGCCGGCCCGCCAACCGTCGCTCCCTCGCCCTCGCTGACGTCGACCGCCCAGTACGCGGCGGCCTCCTTGCCGCCGCCCTCGACGTGCGCGCCCAGGAAGACGAAGGCGTCCGGGGCGAGCCCGGGGACGAGGGACGGCGGGAGCCACGCGAGGCACCAGATCGGCGCCGCGGAGGCGGCGGACGCGGGAGGAGGGTCCGTGGAGCGCGCGAGCGGGCGGCCCCGGCGGAAAGGGAGGATCTTGGAGAGGTACGGCTGGGGATTGGCGGCGGAGCTGGGGTCGAGAACGGAGCGGAGAGCCTCGGCGGCCGCGGAGGGGGACACGGCGGTGGTGGCGGTGGAAACTCCACGCAGCGGGTTGGCCGCGAAGGCGTGGGCGCGGAGGTGGATTGCCATGGCGGTGGCGGGGGCGCGGGGCTTCAGGGTAGCTACAGCTGCCGGCTCCACTGCCGTTTCCTTCCCGGCAAGGCCGCAGGGGGTTGGTGTTGGTGCAGGCAGAGTTGGATTGGAATTTTGGATCACTGGACGGAGACGGCGTGTGTCGATGCCATGTGGGGCCAGGACGACAGGTTGTGGGTTGTGGCTACACACCCATGGGCCGACGGAATTAACAGCCCATTTAGAACTGAAACTGGAATAGAAAGGCCGTTTCTCACGCCCCCGTTCGTGGGCCGACGGTCGACCTCCTGACAGGCCGAAAAATGTACCCCGTGTCCGCTTGAATTCAAAAGTGGACATGTCTGGCAAGCTCTTGAGCTGCATGCCTGCATCTGACTGATGATTCATGGAATCACGGTCAACTTTTGACTGTCACATTGAAACTGAAAGAGCTAATCCTTCTGGACAATATCCGAATTTTTCCACCAGAAAATTGATGACACAGATGTCCTTGAATCTGCTACCATCATCTACAATTCGACTTGAGTATACGAAAATGCTGGAGGATCTCAAGAACTTAGACAGGACTGTACATGTAAGATGCAGAGCAATGGCAGAAGCCCACTTTGCTGAAGATTGTTGGTATCAGATATCTCTGACTGCATTTGAGGGCGATGTGCGTGCCATGAGGAAATTGGACAGATCAAAAGGTTCTATGGCTCATTTGAGATGACTGTATGTTCTAACAACGCAATTGTGGGATGGGAAGGATACAATTTAGAATGTGCAAGAGGCAGGGGCTCCTGAAAAACATTGGTCTGAAAGTCTGAATGGGGAGTGTGTGCATATGCACGGTTCAGCTGCTAATCTGAATCCACGTACGTCCTGTTTTAGAAACACTATTTTTTTTCTTCAGAAATGCAATACAACACACGTGTGTTTTAGCATAAAAAACACATGGATTTTCTCTCTCTCTCCCTCTCTCTTTTAAACTATCTCCAAAGCGCATATACTGATATACACATACGTACTGTACATGGCATGGCACTGTACCTCCTTCGTACGCTGATTGATCGATCTGGCCCCGCCTTCATGTCTGCAGCTAGCGGCGCCGCTCCGTTCCATCAGCGTTGTTGGCTTGGCGTGATCTCCGCATCTGACATTCTGACTTGGGCAGCTCGGCTGATGTGTCGGCAATCCGGTCTGGTGTATTATTATCATTAGTCAGTACCCTGGACATGATTTGTCTTCTTGTCCTTGCATAGAAAAAAAAATTATTTCTTTTGATATGTTGATCTGTGATCTTGTGATTTGTGATTGTCTGGAGGTAGAAGAAGGCTGAAGGTAGAAGGAGGATGGAGGTTGTTGGATCTTTAATTCTATGGTGTAAAAAAAAATTCATGTGTTGAAACTGCATAAAACACATGGTTGTTGGATAGACAGACTCTTTTTTTTAACACAAGAAACACTATTATGCATGCGTTTGGCAGATACATAATGTTTGCAAACTGAAAAAAAATTAAATAGGCTGCATGTTGTCTCCTAATTCTGATAGACAATCAAATATGCTGACAACATGTGAACCCAAAAACAATCAAAGTGCTGTAATAATTATACAAGATACAACCACAGCAGGATTTAGATTCCTCCCTACATCAACAATATTGGCAAACATAACAACACTCGCTATAAGTTTCTTTTTTTGTTTTTTTTACCACGAAAGTTTTGCTAAAAGTTTAGTGCAAAGTACCACTAAAATACCATCGATCTTCCATCAGCGAGCTGTCAGTCAGTACCAGAAACAACTCTGACTCGCCATAAGCTGCCCCCGGACAGCCTCTGCAATGTGTGGAAAACAGGGACTCTCTGCCAGTCTCTTGTAGCATCTCAAAACAAAAAGAGCCTGGGGCGCCAGCAACATCCCCAACCCCAAGGGGTGCTTTAGCAATATCAGGGCATCCCTGGGCAATCAATCTGACATCGTATAGACCAGGAAAAACTCCTCTTTGATGCTTGATGTAAGAACACCAGTCGCTGGGAAGGTCGTCGGCTGCTAGAAATGACTTGATCAGGCAGGCGATCCCAAGTGATCCCTGGTATGTCACCCAAGCTACATTGGGGTTGTGTGTAGCACCACATGATGCCATGAGCCAAGCCAATTGTCCCGGACGCACGTAGGCGCTGTTGCCTCCTGCAACTGCAGGATCAGCTCTGGAGCTGAGGTGGAATTTCCACACACGGCCATACGCTAGCATCCCTTCGGCGTTCATGAACGCGACCGTGACATGGAATTCGTTGATGCCTTTCAAGCTGCTCTTCATGAGGTCATAATCTTGCTGCGGATCAGCTGCATAAAAGGGGATGCCACAGCCCAACGGAAGAAGCTGCACATCGGCTCCGACGATCTTGAAATTGCTTGTCACCACTTCATCGATTAGCCGTGCCTCTTTGTTGAAATTATGCCCTCGCACCTCAACTGTGGTGACAGTGGCATCATCAATGTGGCGTGCACACTTGATGCCCATGTCGAGCTCTTCCATTCCTGACATCAAGCACTGTCGAGAATGCAGTCGATGCAGCTCGTGTTTATTGCGGCGGTGAATCTCCTTGAAGCACGACAGCGTAAGCAACGCGTCGGAGCCGGCGTGATGCTCGCCGCCGATACGGCGAACGCCTAGATGCGCAGCCAGGGCCGTGAGGCTGCCGGTGAACCCTTCCTTCTCCAACTGACCGAGGACACGCACATCATAGAAGACCGGAAACTGCTGACGCACCTGGCGCATGAAGGCTGCGCGGTCCGGTGGCAGAACGCCGCGGCCTTGCTGCTGCAGCAGCAGGAGGAGGAAGCCGAAGTCACGGTCCCCGTGGAAAGGCACCCAGATGACGAAATCGTCACCGAACGGGAGATGCCGAAGGAGGCCGTTGAGAAACTGCTCCATAGTGACTCCACGGTCTCTGTGTTCTGTGAGACGGTGCCCTTGAACTGCCAGGAAGGTGATCGACGCATCATTGTACTCACGCGCGTCCACGTCGAACCTGAGGTTGATCTCCAGTGCTATCACGGACGATGGGGCTTGAGCTTCTCTATGTCGTTGGTGGTCGAGGTCGAGGTCGAATGCAAGCGCGAGGCCCACCTGGAGCATTTCGCCTCCGTTGACAAAGGTGCGCAAGTGATCGTACCAGGTGTTCCAGCAGATCGGCCTGAAGCGAACGTTCGTGGAGGCGCCAGCCACGAACTCGATGTCGAGCGCGATGTAGAAGTGGCGGCGAGGCTGACGGAGCTTGTCCACGACGAGCTTGAACGCCTCGTCGCAGTTCTCGCGCCAGACTCTGTGCACGATGGCCTCCGAGACAAGCACGAACGGGTCGGCTGACACCGATGATGAGCGCACGCCTGCTGCAGTGGTGTTGTCACTGGAAGCCTTCGTGTCGAGATGGTCCGCGGCCGCCATGGAGAGGGCCATGGCGTCCAGACCGAAGCCGTCGCCGTTCACGTCGAACTCCTGAACAGGTACTTGATCCTGAACAGGCGCTGAACCTGCCCGCCGAGGTACCTGATATGGTGACGCGGCGCGGTCGCCTTCGACGGCGTCTCCCACCTGAACCTGGCGCTGCACTTCTGCGCGCTCCGCCGCTTCGAGCTCGCCCCGCACGGGTCCCCCGCGCGCGGCCGCGCCAGACTCGCCGTGTGGCTGCTCACCACCACGCTCACCGATGCCTTTACCTGCAAGATCGCGGCGGTCGCCTTCGTCGGCGTCTCCCACCTGAACCTGGCGCTGCACTTCTGCGCGCTCCGCCGCTTCGAGCTCGCCCCGCACGGGTCCCCCCCGCGCGGCCGCGCCAGGCTCGCCGTGTGGCTGCTCACCACCACGCTCACCGATGCCTTCACCTGCAAGATCGCGGCGGTCGCCTTCGTCGGCGTCTCCCACCTGAACCTGGCGCTGCTCTTCTGCGCGCTCCGCAGCTTCGAGCTCTGTCACCGTCCCTCACCTGTACCCGTCCACATGTGAAGCTGGGCCGAGACGTGGAACTCGAGCCCGATCCAGAAGCACAAGAGTGTCTGGTCCGCAATGGGCCTGTATCCGCTGCGAGCCTAACTGCGTGTCTAGTTGGACGAAGCATGGAATTTGGGCTACTGTAGCATTTTCGTTTTTATTTAGCAATTAGTGTTTCGTCATGGACTAATTAGGCTCAAAACGTTCGTCTCGCAATTTCCAACCAAACTGTACAATTAGTTTTTTTTCGTCTATATTTAATGCTTCATGCAAGTATCACAAAATTCGATGTGATAGGTACTATAGCACTTTTTGGATTTTGGATGGGAACTGAACACGGGCTAAGGAGTAGTAGATAAGAGAGAGTGGAGAGGAAGAAAGGAATAATCCAACTTGTATCAGATAACTAGTATGGTGGCGCGCACATTCGCGCGCCCGTGGGAATCGTCTTTTAGTGTGGTTGTGCCTTCACACTTTGGGCATCTGTAGGGAAATTGGAAGCGGAATTGTAAAATAAAATCAGAGAGAAGGAAGGGTTTAATGCAAAATCAAGGGAGAGAAAAAGGAGACAAGATCTTAGAACCAAACCAGGTAACAGGACGCAAACAATTGAACATGAAAGTAGCAAGGAACAGAGACTACATGGCATGGGGAGGACCTGAAAGTAGCAGTTGGACATGAAAGTAGCAATGAACACCGAAGATTAGTTGTAGACCATAAAACTGGACATGGAAATTTTTCCTGCGTAGCATAAAACTGGGCGTGGGAATTTTACTTTGTTTCGCACTCAACTCACCAACAACTATGAAATTTCTAGGCCAAAGCGTAACTGAAGCAAACGATGCAATCATAAATTACGTTCGATATTTATCTAGGCTAAATATACATAAAAATTGTAGCAGGTTGGTACACAAGCACCGATCTTTTGGAACACATGGAACTTGTGCTAGCCTGGTAGAGTTTCTATTTATATTCAGCATAATTTTTTTATGCATAACAATACAAACCCTACCGTATGCAGATGAATATATAACAACATTTTTTTTGCATAATTTATGTTTTGGCATCATAAAATAAGGAAATAAATATATGACAACACAAATCCTAGCGTACGCAGATAAGGTTGTAAACGGGACTTCTCAAAAACTAAGGCTTGCATGCAGCAGATGATATAGCCAAAAAAAAAAAAGAGAGGCAAATCTGCAGCAAACACCCCCAAATTTCGTTCCCCTAAATATTGAATCATTTTGGATGTGCAAATACAATTGCGACTTACTGAATGCGTAGCTTGCACTGTTTGTAGAGGGAGAACATTTGCTGACAACAAATATGTAAAATGACAGCGACAGGAAAAGTATGCTGTCACAGTGAAGAAGATAAGAATCTTTTTTAAACGAAGACATGATTTTTAGAGGCCTCAGAAACATAGCAATCATCATTTGTTCATCAACTTGGAGCCTCAAGGCATGGTGTTAACTGATGGCCAAAAAAAGGCATGGTGTTAATTGGTTTACCCTCAGAAACTGCATGATATCAGTAACATTACACTCCTGCCCAGTACCTCACAAGCGAGCGAACATTAGATCATATCATTGAGCAATGCACATGTAATTTTCATCACAGGCTCAAGAAGGAAAAAATAGCAAGGCGAGAGGGATGGCTGCCTGTATTGGAAGCTGTTTTGCTGAGGTGGACCAATTAGATAAGACGAAGATGATGCGGCGCTGGCATGGACCAATCGCAGTTTTAGGGGCGACGTGTACCAACTCGCTACCCAGGGAGGCCTTCCCGAATAGAGGCCTCAGAAACATAGCAATCATCATCATTTGTTCATCAACTTGGAGCCTCAAGGCATGGTGATAACTGGTTTACCCTCAGAAATTGCATCATATAAGTAACACCCATGCCGAGTACCTCACAAGCGAATGAACATCAGATCATATCATTGAGCAATGCATATGGAATTTTCATCACAGGCTCAAGAAGGGGAAAAAATAGCAAACGGCAGACGCTAAGATCATCTGATCATAACCAAATCTCGGTTTACAATCAGAAGGTTGACCACGGTAGGGGAGCTAGGCAACGTGACCCCAAAATCGCCTCTACAATCAGAAAAGGATGTGATTTTGCGGTCCTAATTTGGCCGCTAACTAGGAATTTGGAATTTGAATGGCACTTAAGCTAACATGGACTAAATTTAACAAAATTAGAACTGCATAGAACCACGGCAGAATTACCTCTTTGGATAACCGTTCTTCATTTCCTCTTGCTGGCCATAAGCAAGCATGACCTGAAAACCAAAGGCAACAATTACATTACACAAAAGGAAGCCGGAATTATAGCACATCATATTATTGTACATGGAACAAAAAGCTGAGTAACATTAGTTACATTATTTATAGATGGGTTGTCATTTTGAGCCTTCATAGGATAATATTAGCATAGTACAGGATTGTTTCAGGTGGATATGGAGACTCATTTTGCCATGGGGGAAAGAACTTTCAGAGTTTGGTAAAGGTGTCCAGCTAGCAAGCGAGGCTTGTTATGGAAATGTGTTTCATTAGACTGATCATGATCATGAAAGATGACACCTCGAGGAAGAGAACAACACTGACTGTGCAGGCAGAATGAAAAGTATTAGTTTTGCTTAAACGATTGAAGGATATACATTCGCAAATCGAAGACCAATGAGGAGACAGAAGCTAAATCAGTAAATATGGTTTGGTGCTTACTGCCAGGCATTCGAACGTGTCTGGCGTGGACATTTTTTTTTGACATCATGCTCCGAAAGGTAAAGAAGAAATAGAGCATGTTTAGTACTGTTTCTCGGTGTACAAATTACAGTGAAAGTAGGGAATTGTTACCTTGTAGTAAATAGCGAGTCGTTTAGTAGCATCTGCTGTACCAAAAGGGGCAATGTCGAGTTAGCAGAGAGCCTGGCTAATTGTTACATGAGGATATCAGGCACTATGGAGTGAACCTAAAATAGTAAGAGCTCAAATAAGAAGGTAAAATCATTTGCTGAAACTAAGCTACTGATGCAATGCAATGTAAATATACCAAAGAGTCGTTATTCATATTTATGAAGAGAATAATTTGGTCAAAGGAAAGCAGGTTGCCGGCAATAAGCGACAAGCTTGGCATCACTATGTTAAGCTTCTACACTTTCCAACTACTCCGTACATTTGACACATAATAGGCACTCATTCAGTAATGTGCTGAGCATGTTTTTACAACAAATATTTACTGCTCTCTAATACAAAATTCAAAAAGTGTCCAACAGAGGCTTAGGTGCAGTGTGGAAGGTGGCATATGTATCAGGCAACCATAGTTCAAATATAACATCTAGAGTTTTGCTAGCATGAATCAGATACACCACTAATGTGCTCTCGTTGGCTTACTTCCTGTAAGAAGCCCATGTTAGCGTACATCTACCACTACCACCTTTGCCGCTAGAACCCTTCCTTGGAGCACCATTACTCACACTGCCTTGAAGGCCCTATGGAATGTGTAATCAAGGTGCACAAGGGGATCATTTCTGTTACCTTTCGCTTTCTCTACATGGATAAAATAGAACATAAACGTAACAAATTTATTTGTGGAAGATAAAAATGGCATACCATTTGTTCATTAAGCAGTAAATAGCAACCATGTATGGCAGTCCTGAGTTTCTGTGCTAACTGACCTCCTCATAAAAGAAGTGCTGATCACAGAGTTCAAACAATGGTATTAAGATGAATGACAAAAAGAAAGTACAACTAATTTTAGGAGTACTTTGGTGCAAGAGACACCTTCTAAGTTTAGGATCAATATTATGAATAGGATGCATAAGTTTAGGTTCATGCATGTTATCAACCAAGATAGTTATAGTACGACAGCACACAATTACATAAGTTTAGGTTCATGCATGTTATCAACCAAGACAATGCATAAATAATAGGTATAGTTTGGACAGTTAAAGAGGAAACTAAGCCTGATACAGACGTTCACTAAGTAGTAAATTACCTTTCTAGCAAGGCCAATCGCAATTACATCATTGGCAATGGGCTGTGCTCAGTAATAGAAGAACCGATGAATTATATGAAGCAAAGACATCATTGACAATGGATGTATGCTGGCTAACAAATGGATAAAATGTGCAACTAATAGAATGACATTTTCACAAGATTGAAGATTCACTAAAGAATGAAATAACTATGTACTCATCACTGCAGAACTCCATTGTCTCAGTCCTAAAAAGATTATCATTGCACCATCCCCAAGCCTCAGTAGATAGCATGAATGTAACAATTTACAATCACTGTACACGGAAGGATATCAGTTGTGCACAAAAGATAACAGCTAGAGACAATGGACACTGGGCGAGCTTGGTCGCTGCAGCGAAGAGGAGAGGGGAGGCAAGATCCCCGTAGTGAGAAGAGGGAATTTAGGGGAGGGGAGGGAGAAGGGGAGAGAGCGCACGCCGGAGTTTAGGGTTTGGCCCATCCGGCATCGTACCTAGGGTTTTGCCGACAGAAGTAGCGCCGGGGGGTGCGCTCCGGCCACACCGGCGGGCAGCGGCGGGACCCGCCGTAGCCGGTGCGGCGCAGCCGACGCCGTCGCCCTGCGCTCGTCAAGAGGAAGAGAGAGCGCGGGGATGGAGAGAGGAAGGAGAGAGTAGAGGAAGAGGAAGGGAGGCGCGTGCGGGGGCGCCACCAGCGGCGGCGTCGTTGCGACCTGCGGGAGGAGCGGAGGAGGACGGGGAAGAGATAAGGTGAAGGCCGTTTTTTTTGCCGGAAGGATCAGAATAGGAACGGCGGGACCCGCCGTAGCCGGTGCGGCGCAGCGGGCGCCGTCGCCCTGCGGCCGTCGAGAGGAAGAGAGAGCGCGGGGATGGAGAGAGGAAGGAGAGAGTAGAGGAAGAGGAAGGGAGGCGCGTGCGGCGGCGCCACCCGCGGCGGCGTCGTGGCGACCTGCGGGAGGAGCGGAGGACAGGGAACAGATAAGGTGGAGGGTTTTTTTTTTCCGGAAGGATCAGAATCGGAAGCCCTGTATATATTGTGTGGCTCAGCTCCGGAGCAGAAGCTGCACGACACCGAGAGAAGCATAGGGAAAGCGGACGGAAGCGACGGAGGAGAAGAAGAACCCGCTTTCGGCCGAATCCGCTCCGAGCGATCACAGGCACACGATGATAGATCGAACGGCCGAAATTAATTTGAGGGACGTGGCCGGTGTCTCCTTCTTGGAGTCCTTGCGGGCTTGTCTAGGTAAACTCGTTACGTTTCCTCTGTAACCGGACCTCTGGCCGGCGATCCCCTATCTCTGTTCGTCTCCGGCTCCGGCCGATTACTGTGTACCTAACAGCTGGTATCAAAGACAGTCGAGCCTCGCCACCCCGTCGGCTCTGGATCCCGCGCCGCCCACCCACTCCCACTTCACTCGGCTGCAGCGGACCAGAGGAGCCATGGATCCCGTCGTCTCCAAGACGTTCGACGAAATGCTCAAAAGGATGGAGGACTACGACAAGCGCTGGGGGAACTTGTAGCGGCGCTTCGACGATGCGTCCGCCGCCTTCCAGGAGCGCGAGGAAGCCGTCGACGCCCGCCTCGGTTCGCTGGAGAGTTTCGCCTCCGCCCAGTACACCGCCGCCGTCGTCGCCGACAACTGGGGCTCTCACTTCGACTCGCGCGTGTTGGATCTGGAGCAGCGCATGGCCGACCTCGAACTCATCTTGTTGGCCGAGATCCGGGGACGAGCGCGACGATCGTGTGGAGGCGCTGGAGGAAGCCGTCAGCGAGCTGCAGTCGTGGCGCATGGAGGTCGAGGGCAACATCGACGACATCCGCTACGATCTCCGCCGCCTCTCCAAGTCTACGTCGACGCAACCGCAGCAACCACCGCTGCAGTCGCGTCCCGAGTTGGCCGCCGCCGCGTGCCCTGGCGGATCCACGGTCGACTGGCCCAGTGGGCACCGCGTCGCATCGATTACACGGGAGCGGGGCTATGGTTCGGTGACGACCATTGCTCCAAACCCGGCCAATGGTACGTCCTCAAATCCTCGCCCAGTTCCTCTCAATTCGCATCATCCACGCCCCCCCCCCCCCCCCCCCCCCCCCCCCCCCCCCCCCCCCGCATCCACCCAATTGGCATCCAAATCCCAATCCTACCGCACCCCAAACCCAGTTCTCGTTTCCAACCAATTCCACTTCCATCCTTCTGCAGCCGAATCCACACTCCAATTTTCCCGTTCAGCACCACAACCCCTTCCTAGGCCAGTTACCCAAGATGCAATTTCCCAAATTCGACGGAGACAATCCCCAGTTCTGGATAACACAAGCGAAAAATTATTTTGAGATGTACTTTGTCGATGAATCGGTCTGGATCAAATGCGCTACGATGCAGTTCACAGGCGCTGCTAAGCGTTGGCTGCAGTCCATCGAACCCTCCCTTCATGGCCTCGATTGGATTGCTTTCTGTCGCTTGATCCGTGACCGTTTCAGTCGTGATCAGCATGAACTCCTCAGACAACTCTTCAACATCAAACAAACTGCCTCCGTGCAAGAGTATGTCGACCAGTTCATTGCTCTCGTTGAGAACCTCTCTGCTTATACACCTAACCCAGATAACCTATCCTATACCACAAGATTCATTGATGGTCTTCGACCAGACATACGTGCCATTGTTATAGTTCAACGTCCACAAAACCTGGATACTGCTTGCACTCTGGCCCTTTTTGCAGGAAGAGGCGGCTGCAGCTGAACCCGGGCAGTCCACCGACATCAAGAAAACTGAGGGGTACTCCTTTTTCAAGCCTCCAGCTGCTCGTGGCCCCCTACCACTGCCACCCCCACCTCCACGTCCAGGTGGTGCAGCGGTATACGGCTACAAGAAAGGACCTGAAGATAAGCGTTACCCAGCCAAGCCACCTATGGACGACTGGCTTCAGTCCCTACATTCCTACCGCAGAGCTCGTGGCTTGTGCATCAGGTGCGCTGAGAAATGGCAGCCAGGCCACAAATGCGCTCCAGTGCTTCAGTTGCATGCGCTACAAGAAGTATGGAATCTGTGTCAAGATGAATTTCTAGAAGAGGAAGTTTCTGAACCTGATAACAGTGGCAAACCAGCTCAACTATTTATGATGCTCTCGACAGCTGCAGCTTCCAGCCACTCGTCAGCTCGTTCTCTTCAGTTACCTAGGAAGATTGGAGGCAACGACATCATCATTTTTGTTGATTCAGGCAGCACCCATTCCTTTCTCAACACCTCTGTGGCCATGAAACTTCAAGGTATCCAACCTCTGTCATCTCCAGTCTTTGTGCAAGTAGCTAATGGAGGTCAGATTGCTTGCTCCCAAGAGATCCCAATGGCAGAGTGGTCTGTTCATCAGCACAAGTTCCATTCTACTCTGAAGGTTCTTGATATTGGGTTCTATGATATGATCATTGGAATGGACAGGCTACAGGCATTCTCTCCGATGAAAATCCACTGGGAACAGAAATGGATGCTTATTCCCTATGGTTCTACTCAAATTGCTCTTCAAGGCCTGGTACCTGACTCTGCGGCATGTTCAGTAGTTCAGTTATTTCACATTGCAACAGATTCTGAACAGATGTCCGCAGTCAAACACCCTCCAGTGCTCCAAGCCTTACTTGATGAGTTTGCTGAACTGTTTGTTGACCCCAAGGAGTTACCTCCCCGGCGTCCGTGTGACCACACCATACCGTTGGTCGCCGGCGCACAGCCTGTTTCAGTGAGACCATACCTCTACACACCAGCGTTGAAGACTGAGATTGAGCAACAAGTTTCTGACATGCTACAGTCGGGTTGATCAGACCAAGCACCCGTGCCTTCTCCTCTTCGGTGTTGTTGGTTCGCAAGAAAGACGGTTCCTGGCGCTTCTGCGTAGATTATCGCATGCTCAACGCCTTGACTGTCAAGAGCAAGTTCCCTATTCCAATTATTGATGAACTCCTTGATGAGCTCTCCTCTGCAGCATGGTTCACTACTCTAGACCTCCGCGCTGGTTTCAATAAAATCCGTTTGGCGCCCGGTGAAGAATACAAGACTGCCTTCCAAACCCATTGGGGACACTTCGAGTTCACAGTGATGGCCTTCGGATTGACTGGCGCCCCAAATACTTTCCAAGGCGTGATGAACTCAACCTTGCACACCCTGCTTCGCCGATGTGTATTGGTTTTCTTCGACGATGTACTCGTCTACAGCCGCACCCTGGAGGAACACTTAGGTCACTTGAGACAGGTGTTTACTCTTCTTGCTCGAGATAAATGGCAGCTGAAGTTGTCCAAATGCCGTTTTGCACAGCAGAGCATCTCTTATTTGGGGCACGTTGTCAGCCAGCAAGGCGTTGCCACGGACCCCTCCAAAATAGAAGCCATACGAGCCTGGCCAGTCCCTGCCGATATCAAACAACTCTGAAGCTTCCTGGGCATGACGGGCTACTACAGATTATTTGTTCAGAACTACGCGATCATCGCAAGGCCTCTCACTGACCTCCTCAAGAAGGGCTCTATCTTCATTTGGACTCTGGCTCATGACTCAGCTTTTCAAGCTCTCAAGCAGGCTCTGGTTTCTGCTCCCGTCCTGGCACTTCTTGATTTCTCCAAGCAGTTCCAATTGCAGACAGACGCCAGTGACTTTGGAGTGGGCGCCGTACTTCTTCAAGACAGCCACCCTTTGGCCTTCATTAGCAAGGCTTTGGGCCCGCGCACTCGTGGCTTATCGACGTATGAAAAAGAGTACCTCGCAATTCTAGTTGCTGTTGGCCAATGGAGGGCATATCTGCAGCATGGAGAATTCGTCATCTTCACTGATCAGTGTAGCCTTATGCATGTTACCGATCAGCGGCTACATACTCTATGGCAGTTGAAACTCTACACCAAGCTAGTGGGTCTCCAATACAAGATAGTCTACAAGCCTGGCACATCCAACCTTGCAGCAGACGCATTGTCTCGGCACCCTGACCCTCCGGTGTCTCTCAATGCACTGTCAACATCACAGCCTGCTTGGTTGACAACAGTTATTCATGGTTATGATCAAGATCCTGCGGCACAGAAACTGTTTCAAGAATTGGCCGTCGATCCTACTAGCCACCCTCCATTTACTCTGGTTGATGGTGTCATCCGCTTTCGTGGGCGCATTTGGCTCGGGAACAATGTGGAGTTACAACACAGAGTCATCAATGCCTTACACAGCAGTGCCTTAGACGGTCATTCCGGCTTTCCAGTCACGTTCAGTAGGCTCAAGAAGCTGTTTGCCTGGCGTGGAATGAAGCTCGTTGTCAAAACTTTCGTCACCAATTGTACTGTCTGCGCCCAAGCTAAGCCTGACCGCGCACGGTACCCGGGTTTGCTGTCCCCTCTACCAGTACCCACAGAATCATGGCAAATGGTATCTATGGATTTGATCGAGGGGTTACTGCGTTCTGGTGTTGCCAACTGCCTGCTTGTGGGCGTCGACAGGTTCAGCAAATACGCTCATTTCATTCCTATTTCTCAGCCGTTCACTGCTCAGCAGGTGGCACAGCTGTTCCTCGACTCTGTTTACCGGCTGCACGGTATGCCAACACACATCGTCTCCGACAGAGACAGAATCTTCACCAGCACATTTTGGCAGAAGCTGTTCAGGCTAGCTTAGACTCAACTGTGCATGAGCTCCGCCTACCATCCGCAGTCGGACGGGCAAACGGAGAGGGTCAACCAATGCCTCGAGACGTTTCTCCGCTGTTTTGTTCATTCCTGCCCTCGCCAATAGCTCAAGTGGATTCCGCATGCCGAGTATTGGTACAACACAAACTTCCACTCCTCACTCCAGCGGACTCCATTCGAGGCACTCTACGGCCACCCCCTCGACATTTCGGCATTTCCCAATACTCTGCTACTCCAAATTCTGATGTGGAGACCCTGCTGTCCGAGCGTACAACCATGATGGACTCGGTCCGACAACACCTTCATCGAGCCCAACAAAGGATGAAAACCCAGGCAGACAAGCGCCGCTCGGAACGTACCTTCGATGTCGGCGACCTCGTCTACTTGAAGCTCCAACCATATGTACGGGCGTCGTTGGCTCCGCGGGCGCATCAGAAGCTCTCGTTCAAGTACTTCGGCCCCTACAAGATCCCCGCTCGCGTGGGATCAGTCGCCTACAAGCTGGAGCTCCCACCATCTTCTTCGGTGCACCCCGTCTTCCACGTCTCCCTCCTGAAGCCGGCACCGTGGACTAAGTACATCGTCTCCGGCACCCTCCCCGACATGGACGATGCTCTGCAAGTACCCGAACCTATTCTGCAACGCTGGATTCAGCACCGCGGTACCAGTGCTGTTCCCCAGGTCCTCACCAAGTGGTCCGGCCTCGACGACTCGCTCGCCACCTGGGAAGATGAGCAAGCCCTCCGTCAGCAGTTTCCTGCAGCCCCGGCATGGGGACATGCCGGTACCAAAGGGGGAGGGGACCTGGACCCGTCCACATGTGAAGCTGGGCCTAGACGTGGAACTCGAGCCCGATCCAGAAGCAGAAGAGTGTCTGGTCCGCAATGGGCCTGTATCCGCTGCGAGCCCAAGAAAGAGGAGTAGATAAGAGAGAGTGGAGAGGAAGAAAGGAATAATCCAACTTGTATCAGATAACTCGTTACGTTTCTAAGCTTTCCTCTGTAACCGGACCTCTGGCCGGCGATCCCCTATCTCTGTTCGTCTCCGGCTCCGGCCGATTACTGTGTACCTAACAAGCTCTCGCCGTGTGGCTGCTCACCACCACGCTCACCGCCGCCTTCACCTGGAAGATCGGGGCGGTCGCCTTCGTCGGCGTCTCCCACCTGAACCTGGCCCTGCTCTTCTGCGCGCTCCGCAGCTTCGAGCTCGCGCCGCACGGGTCCCCCGAGCGCGGCCGCGCCAGGCTCGCCATGTGCCTGCTCACCGCCGCACCTGGAGGATCTCCGCATCGGCTGCGTCGGGGAGCGTTCGACCAGGGCGCCTTACACGCGGCATCCATCGCGAGCAGGTATACACAACATGTGGGTTTGCTTTGCTCAGTTGCTGCTTTTGTTGGGGTTATGTCTTTAATCTTGATTAATTAAACTTTTCATATGCATGGGTCAATATGGTTTTCACTTAATTAGTAACTCAGGGTTAATATAAAAATGTGAGCTATTTAAAATATACTAACCGCAGTATCGCGTGTTAAACTTTTGAGCATCGCATAATCTTATGCTACACATGTTAAGTATAATGTTTTTACACTTGCCGTAATTCAATAGACTCCCGGTATTATGCTAGAGTTTATGAAAAGATTCTCCAAGGAGTGCGAGGACTGCTAGTGCAAGAGTTCCCTAGTCGGTGTCCCTCTAGAGTGAAGTCCACCTTTAATAATCGTTTTCGTTGCGTTACGCCTTTAAGCAAGACTACTGGACTTAATGTAATGGACTGTTTAATCATTATGTAGTAGAGTATGTTTTCTGATATATCTACAATTTGTGAGTATATATATGTAAAAAATGACTTCCTAGGCACATAGATATATTGTATATGGTTTTATTTGTAAAACTAGGTGTGACAAATTAGTATCTGAGTCATATTGGCTATATAGGAATAGGATGTTCAATCTAGATAGAGCTGTGACGCGTTGTTGCGAGCTGTGATAGCAAACCAAAGACATCGCAATCCCGTTCATCTGTTCATGATCGTGTGGTTGAGAACAAACATTGAGTTGAGTGAATTGATGTTGTTGCCATGGGTCAATTTTTTCGTATATAGATGGCCAAATGGCCCTGAGCACGGCCCAAGACCCAGCCCAGGCACGGCATAGCCCGATGGCCATCGTGCCCGTGCTGGACTAGACAGATGGAAGGGGCCATGTGTCGAGGACCAATACTAGGGTATCCGAAGATGAGGAGCTAATGGTCAACCGAGCAGTCAAGAGCGCGCCTACAGCTCCAACCGATCCCCAGGTGCATGGGCTCCGCCTCGCCCGACCCTGAGGCCACGGGCTCCGCCTTGCCAGACCCCTTGGGTACGGGCTCCGTCTCGCCCAACGGAGACCCATACCGCCGTCAACCACTACAGGTCCAAGCGTATGGCCTGGGTCAAAACTCTGACACCAAGGAAGAGACCGGCACGCCCCGATGTAACCCGCGGCCATGGCGGGCCATACCTGAGGATTCACATCAAATACAGCGTCGGGCGTACCGGTGCTTTTCTACCTAACCCTCGTACAAACACTGACAGGCGCGTCAATTCACCACGACGTCCACTAGGACGGAGTGGAGCGCCATGACCGGCGGATGACGCTTGCGCATGGCGCCAGTGATGGACATGACTGCGACGTAGAGCCGTCCCTGTTGATATCTACAGGGTCAGCGGGATCCACATGAAGGAGAAGAAGGACCCGGCGATCCTGTAGGCCTTCCTCTCTCTCGTTCTTCTCCTTTTCCTCCGCTATAACCCGCGCTTTCTCTTGGCCTATAAAAGCGAAAGCAGGGCGCCCCTTGAAAAGGGACGGTGAACCGATCGACTCATCAAGATCCGATACAGATCCGCACAAGAGCACGACACGAACGCACAGCTAAGCAGTGATCGAGCTCTCAGCACCCACTCACTCCTTTCACCAGAGACTTAGGATCCTTTCCCTCTCTCGCCCGTTTGTAACCCCTACTATAAACTTTCGGTGCTAGTAACACGAGCAGCAGCGACGAACTGGACGTAGGGACTTTCTGCCCAAACCAGTATAAACCTCATGTCCTCTAAGCACACCATCCGAGCCAGACGCGTAATAATATAAATTTACTCATTGGTGGTAACTCAAAACACCGACACCATGCCTGGACCATTCCTCAGCACGACGTGCGAGCCCGGTGAAAGCTCTAGTTTAGTTTTGGTGAATTGATGAAACCCTAAGTGCTAACCTAGTTTATCAAGTGATTATAAGATAGGTAGCACATTCCAAGTAGTGAAGCAAGTGAAGATCATGACATGATGATGGTGATGCCATGGTGATGATCAAATGCTTGAACTTGAAAAGAAGAAAGAGAAAAATAAAAGGCTCAAGACAAAGGTATAAATGGTAGGAGCTATTTTGTTTTGGTGATCAAGACACTTAGAGAGTGTGATCACATTTAGGTTTGATAGCCATACTATTAAGAGGGGTGAAACTCGTATCGAAATGCGGTTATCAAAGTGCCACTAGATGCTCTAACTCATTGCATATGCATTTATGATCTAGTGGAGTGCTAACATCCTTAAAAATGTTTGTGAAAATATGCTAACATATGTGCACAAGGTGACACACTTGGTGGTTGACACATTTGAGCAAGGGTTAGGAACTTCACCGGCACCCTAGACAGAAAAGACGGAGGTCACTGTAAGTGACCGGATGTTGGTCTCGGTTGGATCGGCGCGTCCGGTCAGTGGCAACAGAGGGCGCGTAGCGTCGGTCTCTGACCGGACGCTGGGTCACTCAGTGACTGGACGTTGACAGGGTGCGTCTGGTCCTTCTGATGTGGCAGTGGACAGAGGAGTCACCGAGTGACCGGACGCTGGATGTGTCCAGTCGAGCATGACCGGACGTGTTCGTTCGTGAAAAGTCGTCTCTGGATGCTTACTGGAAATGACCGGACGCTGGGGTTCAGCGTCCGGTCACTTTGAGCTGCTGCGTCCGGTCGTCACTTGACCGTTGAGATCGGGCGATCAACATTTGAAGAGAGGGGACACGTGGCACGCATCGCGTGATCGAACATTGAGGTCCAGCGTCCGGTCAATTTGACCGGAGCGTCCGGTCACCCCATGTTGTGCCCAGTGAAGGGGTACAACGGCTCTATTTCGTGGGGGCTTCTATTTAAGCCCCATGGGCGGCTCAAGCTCACTCTCTTGGCCATTTACATTGATATAGCAACTTTGTGAGCTTAGCCAAAGCCCCCCACTCATCTCCATCATTGATTCATCATCTTTGTGAGATTGGGAGAGAATCCAAGTGCATTGCTTGAGTGTTTGCATCTAGAGGCACTTAGTGTTCGTGTTTCACTGCGGGGTTCGCTTGTTACTCTTGGTGGTTGCCGACACCTAGACGGCTTGGAGCAGCGAGGATCGTCGAGCGGAGGGTGGTGATTGTCTCCGGCTCCGATCGTGGTGATTGTGAGGGGTTCTTGACCTTTCCCCGGCGGAGAGCCAAAAGGTACTCTAGTGAATTGCTCGTGGCTTGTGTGATCCTCATCTTGTGTTGGGTGTACGGCACCCTATTGAGGGTTTGGCGTGTGATGCCAATTAACTCGTGAACCTCCAAGTGAGTGAATCGCCACAACGAGGAGTAGCTTGCCGGCAAGCAAGTGAACCTCGGTAAAAATCATTGTGTTCATTATTTGATTCCGAGGTGATTGGTCTTCATTGATATTAATTGGCTCCTTCCTCGACACGGCGGTATAAACAAATTGCTCACTCTCATTACTTTTTCCGCAAATTAGTTGTTAAGCTCTTTAGTGTAGCTAGTTGTGAGAGCTTGTTAGTTTGGTTAGTGTGGCTCTTTAGTTAGCTTTTGAGAGCACACTAACTTAGTGTAGTGTCATAGCTATTGTGTGGATAGAAACTATATAAACTAGAATTGTGGTAGGTGGCTTGCTTTTTAGTAGGCTAGCGCAACACTTGCTTCGCCTCATAATTGTCTAACTGGTTTGTTAAGTGTTGTTGTAGAAATTTTAATAGGCTATTCACCCCATCTAGCCATTGGGACCTTTCACCCGGCCCGACTAAACCCCACTTATATAAATCTCCCCAACTACTATTCTCTCAAACCATATTCACCCCCACCTCTCGCGATCTCCCCTCTCTGTCCGAGGGGCCATCGCAGCTTCCCTCACCTTTTATCAAGAGCGTGTGGTTGCGGCTTCCCTCCCCAACGGGCGCGCCTCCCTTCTCCCCTGACGGTCGCGACTTCCTCCCCTCCTCGACGGTTGCAGCTTCCTTTCACCCCCAATGGCCGCGACTCGCTTCGCCCCTAACAACTTCCCCTTCCCTCTCCGACGGGTGCAGAGGCGCGGGTTGAGCAACACCGACCTCGCTAGCGACACAACACGACGATAGCGCATGTGCTGATGCCAGCAAGCGACACGACGAGTTAGGCCTGTTAGGCCTTCAGGTCAGCCCGGCCCGGTTAAACCCTTGTAAAGGTTGTGTCTGGGCCGAGTGCATAGCCCAGGGGCACGCACAGCCCGGCACGATCTGCCAATAGAGTCGTACGGTCATACCAGACTGACCCCTTATCGGGTTGTGCCTCAACAGGCCCAAGCCATGCCGGGTTGGGTCACGCATTTAGCCATCTATATTTTATCCCTTTCTAGATGAAAATAGGGCCCATCTGGATTGGAAAAGCCCGAATTTCCTTGGATGGAATGAATCGTGGGCTCGCGGGCTCGTGGCCTCCGATGCAAGGGGGCATAGCCAGGAATAAGGAAGCAGTTTTTTTTTGCCCTTATTAAGGGCACGTGTTCTCCTGGTATGCATTAGTGGATATTCATTGAGATGCGTGTATAGACATAGCACGAGAGAGATAATACACATCCAAGTGTGCACGGCAAGAGGACATGTGTCGTGGCAAAGTTTACTTTGCATTGCTCTCCACTCTCGGGCGATACCAAACTACCAATTACCTATTGGTTGCCAAAGAAATGATAGTGGGAAAATACGATGGACTAGGGGACTAGAATTTCCAAATAATTGTTTGGTTGCAAGAGGAAGTCAAATTAAATCCCGCGATATTTGATTCGTTTCACACACTGACCGATTCAGTCCGGGTCTGAAATTCTGAGTTTCAGGTGGGCTCTTCTTTCAGCTGTCCGAGAGATCCACGTCCATCTGGTGCCATTGGACTGAAAAGTATCAGATCCAGTTCTGCATTCGGCCGAGCTCAATTGAAAATCACCATCAATTCTTGGCCCAGTACCTGGAACCCAACCGCGCCGTTGGAGTAAACAATGGCCTAGTTACGTGGAGTACTACTACTATGTAGGCCGCGTAGCCCACCCACGACGTCGTTCCACGTTCTAGTAGCTTCGTTTCCAAATATAAGAGCGGAAACATTATGGAAGATCGTTTCGCAATTCAAACCCAGTAGGATTCATGTCCTAAATTAAAGATATAAAGTGGAGGAATCAAACTGAAAATTTATAATTAGTCCCATCCTCGCAATGCAATTAGATTATAGAGCATGCTTTGTTTGTGTAAATACTATATAGATGCTAGATAAAAATATAATAATATACAATGAAACAAGTTTATACTTAGGGGTGGATATTTCCAAAATGAGAACCGAAAACTAAACCCAACTCAAATTATGGTTTTCGGGTACGGTCCTGATCTTATTCTAATTTGTGGTATGGGTTAGGGTTGGTCTTTGGCCTCTAAAACCCGAATAACCCAAGCAGACTAATGTGTTCCTTTTTGTATTTGTTGTTCTTGATCCAAGGTATAAACTTTTAAATAAACTACACAAAAGTTGTTATCTTTATAGGTGTTTGGTGATGTGAAAAAGTAGAAAATATTTGGAAAGAAATGACAAAAACACTTATTTACATGTTTGAAGAGTACGTCAAAAAAATATGCTAGAAATTGTTCGGTCAACTCAGTGGACTGAATGGATCGAACCGAATTATCTAAGTTTTTTGGATTTGTTTCTTTTTTCTTGTAAAATTTTGGTTCTCGTTTTCCGAAACCCAAATTTCTCGAAGACCGAACTAAATAACCCAAGAGGACTGAATGCCCAACCCTATTTATACTGATCGTCTTAAGATGCATTACTAAAATGGAACATGTTCTTCTTTCTGAGAATCTCATCTCGTTCCATCTCCTTGAAGGAACAATATAAATAGATCGTGTTCATCTTTTACTGAGCTTATGATCCTTCATTGTAATCACTCTTGTACCAAGGTCAATTCTGATCTGGAATGCCTCGTCCCGGACTTTGTAATACTATTGTGGTTGGCGATTATGCTAAACCCCATAATCTCATATGAACATGTGAACAATAAAAGTTTGTCCGGTTCGCGGCCAACCAGTTGTCTACCGGGAAAAAGATCGATATCCGATGGTCTCGGAACGTTGTCTAGGAGGCAAATCTGTCTGGCCACCGAACCAAACACACCCTAAATGAGTGGGCCCATTTGAAGTTTTTTTTTTTGGTTTAAAAGAGACCATGTTCAAACGGGGGTGCTCCTCTTGTATCTATAGCGGCACCTTGTCCACAACCCCAAACTGGCAAAGTCCCAATGCAAACCATTGTTGTATCTACAGTCGTGTTATAGACCCAACTCCCCAATCATCATTCCTCTTGCTTTCTTTTTCCCAGCCAAGAAATATTAAATCACGGGACGATTGGTTTAAGACTTTAAGTGTCATCTTGACTATAAAAGGTTGACGAATACGTTAAGCTTGAGATGAACAGACTGACCATGCCATGAACCACACTAGTAAACTATACAGCTTCAAATAGCTTCAGTAACACACATGTTTCAACACCAGGAAAACATTGACAAATACAAGGAGACACATGCATCTGCAGAGCATAGATAAGCAAACACTTATTAGGTAATTATATATGCTGTTTAAGACCAACACACAATGCAAGTACATCATCAAGCCGTACAATTCAGCAGTCACTGAATCCACACAACCTCAAAAAAGAGCAAAAAGAAAAACACACACTTAACGGTTGTTGCGCTTGGGTACTTCTCCACCCACGCAACCCCAGCAGCGGTACTACGCTTGGCAATCAACAATATACTTGTGTACGTAGTAGACTCATCCTTCCTGGATGCCTGATGGTGAGTGTGTGACAGCAGTTGGTTCCCATGCTCGGCCAGCTCGTCACATCTCACGGTCTTGGTATCACCTCGGTCGCCTCTTACTTCCCGGTGCCTGCTACACAGCAGAACAATTCCGTTTTTGAGGACGCAGAGCATCGGCAGAGCAGATTAAAAGGTCTCTTCGAAGTGAAAAGATGCATCAACGTTTTGAAAGAATAATGAAAGATCAAAAAGACACTTCAGCAGGCATCAGGATTGATTGATTAGATAGATAGCATCTAATAGATTAATCATTGTTGTTAGATTTTATTGTGCTTTTCTAGACTGATCATTGCATGCAAACTTAACTGAATACACACATAAAAATGACACAAATTTGAAATCTTAGTTGTATACTGGCGAAGACATATACCTGCCTCCCTTGGTCCATTGCACCTATAGCACTCCATCCTACTAGCAAAGTTGTGCACGTTGCAACCAGGCCTGGCCAAAGTAGAGAAACACAGTATATTAACGTCTGCGTCAAGACAATTTCCAAACAAACCCATAAGATCAACTTCTATGAACAGCTGCTGTTTAATCAGCATTCAGCATAAAACACACATGCATGCCACTGTTTCTTGCCATGCATACGAAGGCATTCCTTCACCTTACTGAAATTGAGTAGAAATAGTTTGATCACCTTGTGCAGATCCAGTCGCCAGCTTTCCACCCAGCACGAACTGCGGCGCTGTCGCGTCCGCGAGCAAAGTCACCCTCACCACCGGCTGCACCTTGTCCCGCTGGGAAGTCCCTGACGATGGTGCCGCACTTGAAGCAGCTGCTGCGGCTGGCAAAGTTGTGGTAGCCGCAGCTGCAGTACCAGTCACCTGGGCGGATGTCCAGGGAGGTCAGAACACCACCCGTGCTATAGCCGTCACCGAACTGCAAGTCAGGGTGTGGGTCACGGCAACGCTGACAGTAATCACGGCGGCTGAAGTTGAGGTGCTGGCAGTTCTTGCAGCTCCAGTCTCCAGGCTTCCTCTGAATGTTCATTCGCAGTCAACAGCTAGCCCTGCACACCATGCATGTGTCAATAAGTTGTGTAGTTCAGAACATAACAAAACAAATGTATACCTAACCTTAAGGCAACTACACGTGTCTTCATATATCTGTATGATATATGAGCAGACATTACAGAAACAACCTTGCTGTATTGCAATATTATCATTATACACAGGAATATACAAGTCACCTATGCAACGATGGTCTAGCTAGAAGACCAAGAATTCGAGGCCCTTTGATTTTTTTGGCCTTTGTTAGATGCTTGTACGACATGCAATCAACAACTAAAAAAGAGAGAATATTTTAAGGGGAGACAACATACATGGAGAAAGAGATTAAGCAAAAGCTGCCTTAAAATAGGCTTAAGCTTGGGCAAAAGGGCACCCTAATCAATCATTTGGACATACACTTAAATCGATATGATTATGTTTCCAAGTTAGTGTACCAACTGAAAAGGTAGTAAAAGCCCATCCAAGGGAAAACTAATTATTCCTATATCTGATGGAAATTAGTAAAGCAATCAATTAAATTGCATATATCATGCATCACAAGGAGCAAATCACACTTGCACATAACTTATTTAAATTGAAAGTAGACTTTTTTAGACAAACTAGCTGTAGATTTAATAGCCATAAAGGACATACTTTATTTTGAAGGAGAATGGACAATCAATAGAGATGTCGCAGTGACAGTCTAATGCATGGGCATAAGAACGAGGAACAAGAAGTGATGCATACTCTGTGAAGTTGCAAAGTCTCTTGTAGTTGTTTGTTCTTGGTACTAGGGTTTCAGTTGCTGTGTTGTCCTTGTTGTCTGCTTGCTGGCTGGCTGTGTTCATTCCTTGTGGCTGGCTGTCCTTTTATAGTGGAGGGACCTCAATAATTGCGAATCGGGGTTTGCTGTGGAGGCACGGAGATGCTTTGATCTTACCCTTTCTAACTGAGCTATCCAAATCGAACAAGAGTATGAGATGAAAGCAGAAACGAGAAAGGAAAATATGCAAGAGGAAAGTGATGCTAAAGAAAGCAGGATTTCACAGTGTTACATCTTGTATCTACACCATGGAATATTGATATTTACTTCTGAAAACATATTAACAGCTATATAAACTACACAAAATAAATCAAATAGTACTCTGTTTCCATATACTTGGCCACTTTGACTTTTTTGTTTAAAGTTAAATTTTGATATATGCATACGCAAATTAAAGCATATACTCCCTCCAGTCATTAAAAGAAGATGTTTACGACAGCCTACATAGACTGCATGTAGTGCAATTTAGCTGTCATAAGTCTTTCTTTTAATGATCAGAGGGAGTAATATCTTTAAAACACCTTTTATCACAAATCTTTTTTTCCCGATAGAGGAAGATTCAGAATTTCAATAGCAATACATCAAGATCAAGTTGATACATGGTATGATCACAAATCTATTATCACTATTGTTCTCTCTTTAATTAATTGAACATATACTCGGTCAAAAACTCAGTTGGTACAGTAAAAGTTCCCAAGTATTCTGAAACAGAGGGAGTAATTGACCACAGCATATGAGATATAGTCAGGAACTATTTGTGGTGTGAACATTTTGTAGGTGGTTAGACAAAACAAAAAAAAAACTCTTGACCTAGGGGGTAAGCCACCCCGGGCATTGCTGTAAGAGAGAAAACCTTCTCATACAGGCCAAGAAAACCCCTGAATCCCTGCCCCACTCTGACACTGGGGCACCGTTGCCCTGTGAGAATTGGGCTAGGCCTTTGACCTGTGCTTTGGTCGTAGGACAGACGAGGGGATTTTTTTAACCCTAGCCTGAAATTCGTTCTCACGGGGAGTCGAACTCAGGACCTAAGGAGTGCCACCGAGACCACCTAACCAGTTCAGCTAGGCACTCTTTAGCGTTAGACAAAACATAAAGCAGTTAAGTAGTTCATATAACTAGATGATGTCAAACAATTTTTGTATTGGCACGTATAGCCCATTATTATAACATAACTTAGATTTAAATCTAGAGGCAGGGCTACGCCTACAACTGAGCGCAGTTGTGAATTTGTGATTGAGCAGGCAGGGCAACACCACATGAACATGCAACGGCAGCGAAAAGATTTTTGCATGCAATGGTGCCTAAAACACATTGCAGAATGGTCTGCAACCAAACCAGTTAAACGAAAACAATATTGTCAAATTTATCATCTTTCATACAAATATGAAAGTTGCTTCAACACTTGAAATAAGCACAAACAGAAGTTGACTTCCTGGATATTCCTACACATGAGAGTAACGATTTACATTGATGAAATGATCTGATCCAAGAGAAATGTTTTTTGTTCTCTCTGTCTATATATTCTTGCCCTCCTTTCTTCAGATTTTGGCGGAGTAACTATCATTTAAGCTATCCGTGGACAATATCTTTAATAATTTGCATGCGGCATAGGTGCGAGGATCGAGGAACATATTCTTTATAATTTGATTCTTCCGCCAAATATATACTGGTGGAGGTGCATATCTAGCAATGATGCACACTTCGTGTGGCTAAGAGAATTTCTGATGTTCCCAGTTGTGACCAGAGTGCTACATCATCTAAGGAATTATAAGAACAAAAGACGAAGTAAATCAAGAAAATAGGCTAACAAAACACAAATAAGATCGTGATGAATCTATATTCATTTATCTAAAGAATAGAACTTTTGAACAAGACAACATGCTCCCATAATTTTTTTTAGCAATTTTAGTTACAGTAACCTTTAGTATTTCTCTTATTATGAATTGAAGATGGTTTGCTTTATACACAATGGGGCTCACTGAAACAACAACAACAACAAAGTCTTTAAGTCCCAAACAAGTTGGGCGGTAGGCCAGAGTTGAAACCCAGTAGAAGCAATCAAAGTTCAGGCACGTGAATAGCTATTTTTCAAGCACTCCTATCTAAGGCTAAGTCTTTGGATATATTCCATCCTTTCAAGTCTCCTTTTATTGCCTCTACCCAAGTCAACTTCGGTCTTCCTCTGTTTCTCTTCACGTTACTATCCTGGCTTAGGATTCCACTACACACCGGTGTCTCTGGAGGTCTCTGTTGGATATATCCAAACCATCTCAACCGGTGTTGGATAAGTTTTTTTCAATTAGTGCTACCCCTAATCTATCATATATATCATCATTCCAAACTCGATCCCTTCTTGTATGACTGCAAATCCAACGCAACATACGCATTTCCATGACACTTATCTATTGAACATGTCGTCTTTTCGTAGGCCAACATTCTGCACCATACAACATAGCAGGTCTAATCGTCGTCCTATAAACTTGCCTTTTAGCTTCTGTGGTATCCTTTTGTCACAGGCTCACTAAAAGACAACACAAAATCATCCAGTTAAATTTCTGGATAGTAAAATTACATTGTTAAACTATCATTTTTCGAATTTGTTGAGTCATGCAATCTGCTTTGATTATGGAATCTTTCCCAACCTTTGCCCTGTAGTGTGGAAGAACGGAATAAAATAAATTGTTCACTAATGAAGCCAAAGTAGCTAAGTATGAGTAACTTATTGAAAACTATCGACAAGATTTGGTGAATTGATGATCAAATTAACAGTTTGATAGTAAGGTTATTACTTAAAGACAAAAAAAGGGAAGACAGGTGAAGCTTCTTTTTTCGTCAGTAATTTTTTTGCCCTTTGACTAATATAATCGACGATTTGTGTTGCTTGTCCATTCTAGATGCTAAGCTGGCCCCTAAACTATAGTACTAAAGTTGGCTAGATGTTTAGTTATATGCTAGGGGCTGGTGGACATAACAACAGATTGATGGTATTATTGGGGTTAAATATATATAGCCTTTTGAGAATCGATTCTCCACATACGTGCATGATCTTTAGTCATTCACAAAACCTATTCTGATATACATATATTCTCCCAAATCACACTTTACACAATAATTCAAGAGGTTCCATGTTCAACCCCCAGTCAGCCATCCGTACTGTCATTTGCAAGGAAAGCATCTCCTTTCATTATCCTATTCAGAATTTCGATTAGTACTTTTGTTCATCTCCTGCTGTTGTTATTCAGGACAAAAAGCAAACTAGTTGTCGGGGACCTAATACCGGGCTACTCAATGAGGTGGGACTAATGACCATCGAACGCTGACGCTTTCAGTCAGACAAGAACACTACTACGCTTCTTGCCCGAACGACGAAAGATTGGTTCCGCCTCGCCCGACAGCTAAGGGCTGGCTCCGCCTCGCCCGATGTCCGGGGGCGGGCTCCGCCTCGCCCGACCCCCGAGGGCTGGCCTCCGCCTCGCCCGACGTCCGAGGGCGGGCTCCGCCTCGCCCGACCCCTGAGGGCTGGCTCCGCCTCGCCCGACGTCCGAGGGTGGGCTCCGCCTCGCCCGACGTCCGAGGGCGGGCTCCGCCTCGCCCGACGATCGCACCCTACTCCTTCATGATGACAAGCACATGGTACGACAGGATATTCAAGTCAAACGCAGTGCCGAGGACCATGCCCTGCACGCCTGCAGGAAGGTACCGTTAGGATACGATGGGATGGGCTCTTTAAGCCCTTTCCGACGTAACAGTGCCCGAATAGTGTTGTAGGCGCCGACTTTTGTCCCACAGTGTAGTAGGCGCCGCCTTCAGTCCTCGGGCGCGGATACTAACACAGGCATACGACAGCCACTACGGTCCAAGACAGAAATCACATCATCTACAGTGATGGACGTATGGTCACTTCACCTATTACTCCCCGAGGGGTCCCAACTCGGCTCTCCGGCACGCCGCGCCGTTCGTTGGCGTAGGATGGGACACACCCACTTACTAAATGAGGCCAGGGCATGACCTGCGAGGATCAACGAACACGCCACCTCTGACACGGGCTGCCGTGTTAAGCAGGGCAGGCATAGGGAAAAAGGAAGACCCGACTCCCTCAAAGGACCTTCTATACCTTCAGCATTTTCCTCTTTCTCCCATCTGTAACCCCTGCTCCCCCTTGGTCTATAAAAGGGAGGGTAGGGCTCCCCACTAAAGGGACCGACGCTTGACGGATCAGTTAAACACACACAACACATCACTCATACAGCCAAGCAGCGACCGAGCTCTTAGAGTCCTTTCGACCATTCCATCAGAGACTTGGGACATTTCCCTCTCTCGACTGTTTGTACCCCCTACTACGAACCTTTTTCGGTACTAATAACACGAGCAGCAGCAGACTGGACGTAGGGACATTCAGCCCGAACTAGTATAAACCTTGTGTCCTTTAGTGCACCATCTGGACCTAACGTGCAACAATTATAAATTTACTAGCCAGTGTTTGTTTGAAACACCGACAATTGGCGCGCCAGTAAGGGCCCTTTGTGCGTTCCAAATCAGGCCTCGGATGGCTAACCACGCAATCAGCTAGGTCCCGGGCGCGCACGTGCATTTCGGTGACCTAGACTTCATCGTCATGCTAGGAGGAGAGTTGGCGCTAGCCCACGCCGCCGTCCAGTCTCTCCCCTCCGTCAACTTCAACTATGGGAGACTTGAGCGCCAGCCCGGCGTCTCCCTTGGACCACAGCCATCTAGGGAGGACCTGCGCAGCCTCACCCTCTCTCCGAAACACTCTGCACGGAGCGCCCCAATGGTGCTTCCGTTCGGTCTCCGCAACGCCGCGACGACCATTAGCCACCTTGTGGCACAGCGCACGATCCCGTCCCCCATGAACAACGAGTTCATAGGGATGATCAAAAGCATTACGGAATCCCTCCATGGCCTCCTCGCAGAGGGGCCGGGGTCGGACTCTGGCTCTGACTCCGATAGGGGGAGCCATCATGCCTCCCGGGAATGTTTCATGGCGGAAACCTCTGAGGAACACGTCGAAAGCGTCTCCGTGGAGGAGACTACCCCGGTAGGCAACCTCGGTGGCACAACTGAGAGGGGGATAGCGGCCCCACCTCACATAGGGGTGGAGCAGCTGAGAGCCTAAAAGCGGGAAATAGACAAAGCCAGACAATAGCTTGTTCGGGAGTACGTGGAGGTCGATGAGGAGATCAGGCACCACGGAAATGGTGGGCATGCACACACCGTGGCCCGCGATGTAAACCGAAGGATCATCGCCAACGGTGAAACCCTTCCTCACTTTGTTCGGGCAAGCCAGAACATCACCGCTGCAATGGCCCTCCTTCATGGCATTCCAGAGGCCGCGACGCTCGAGGATCGTCGGGTCCACCGTGAAATTCGCACGCTACTTGAGCGTGCGGCAGCACAGCAGGCGGAGAGCTTGTTGTCTTGGCGACACGAGCCCGACGCCAGCCAGCGTACGCCCTCGGTGCGCCCCGCCAGGGATGCATCGGTCCACCAAGCACCACAAGGTGGCAGGCAGCGCGCTGAAATCCCAGTACATCAACGTCTCGGCCACAACCGTGATGCCTGCAGCACCCTCGACGCCCGTAGACGCACCTACAGCGACCCAAGGGAAGGAGCCCGTTGTGGCTATCATCCTTGACATGGCAGACGCTACAACAGCGGCAAGGACCGGAGCCCGAGCCCCGGCCTCTCAGGGCCTCAGGCCTTCAGCCGGTACATCCTCAACGCTGCGTTCCTGCCAAGGTATCGATCACCTACTAATATCCCTAAGTACTCTGGGGAGACAAACCTCGGGCTTTGGCTTGAAGACTATCGGCTTGCCTATCAAGCCGGTGGTGCGGATAATGACGACTTCATTATCCGCAACCTTCCACTGTTCTTGGCCGATTCGGCTCGGGCATGGTTGGAACACCTGCCGTCCAACACAATCCAGAGTTGGGTGGATCTGAAGATCTTTGTGGGAAACTTTTAGGGCACATACAAATGCCCTGGGAACCCATGGGACCTCAAGAACTGCAACCAGAAGGCCGGTGAGACCCTCCGTGGTTACATCCGGCGCTTCTCCCGACAGTGCAACGAGCTCCCTAACGTCGTCGACACCGACGTGATAGGAGCCTTCCTATCCAGGATGACCTGCGAGTCCTTGGTTCATAAGCTGGGATGCAAGAGCCCACGGACCACCAAGGAGCTCCTGGACATCACCACCAGCCACGCCTCAGGAGAGGAGGCGGTCGAAGCGATCTTTGATCACCTCGAGGGCAAGGCAAGGCAGGACGAGGATGCCGGCAAAGGCACCTTCAATCGTTCCGCTAAAAGAAAAAATAAGAAGCAATGGCACGAGGACCCGCTCATGGCTGCTGCTGACCGCAAGGGTGGTCGGAAGCCTGCGGAGGGCGCTCCGAGCCACTTCAAAAAAAATGCTCGAGGGGCCGTGCCCGAACCACACCTTTTCCGTAAAGCATCCGCTCAAGGACTGTAGCCTCATGCGGAAGTTCTTGTCCGGAGGCTCCAACAAAGGGAGCAGGGGAAGGAACCTGCCCTCGCTACGGACGACGCCGAGGAGAAGGACGATGGCTTTCCAACGTCAGACGGCTGCCTCATGATCTTCAGGGGATCAATGGCCTATGACTCCAAACATCGTCAGAAGGTCGCACGCCGCCAAGTCTACATGGCCCAACCGGCCACACCTCCCTTTCTCCAGTGGTCGGAGTTCGCCATAACCTTCGATCGGACCAACCATCCGGACACCGTCCCGCACCCGAGAAGGTATCCGCTTGTGGTCGACCCGATCGTCGGCCCAAAGTGCCTCACCAAAGTCTTGATGGACGGAGGCAGTGGCCTCAACATCATGTACGCAAAGACGCTCAACGTGATGGGTGTCGACCGAATGCACCTCTGCCCAATCCGAGCGCCTTTCCACGGCGTCATGCCCGGGAAGCAGGCCATGCCACTCGAACAGATCGATCTGCCCATTACCTTTGGGGATCAGTTCAATTACAGGACTGAGACCCTCACCTTCGAGGTGGTTGGGTTCCTTGAAACTTTCCACGCCATCCTGGGATATCAATGCTACGCGAAGTTCATGGTCATCCCCAACTACACGTACCTCAAGCTAAAGATGCCAGGCCCCCACGGGGTCATCACCGTTGGCACCTCCTTCTAGCGTGCCTACAAGTGCGAGGTCGAGTGCTGTGGCCACGCCATGGCAATTGTCGCATCCGGGGAACTCACCGCCCTCAAGGAGGAGGTCGCCGAAGGAGCACCCGATGCAAAGAAGTCGACCGGGTCGTTCGAATCGGCAGAGGGCTCCAAGGAGGTCCTCATAGATCCCAGCAGCTCTGAGGGTAAAATAGTACGCATTGGTACAACGCTCTCCTCTGAATAGGAAAGCGCGCTCGTCGACTTCCTCCGCGACAACAAAGACATCTTTACGTGGAAACCCTCGGATATGCCAGGCATTCCGAGGGAGATCGCCGAGCATACCTTGAAAATGCATCCACGCTCCAAGCCGGTGAAGCAACGCCTGCGCTGCTTCGACGAGGAAAAGCGTAGGGCCATCGGTGAGGAGATAGCAAAACTGTCGGCCACCAGATTCATTAGGGAAGTACACCACCTAGAGTGGTTAGCCAATCCCATCCTTGTATGAAAGAAGAGCGGGAAATGGAGGATGTGTTGACTATATGGGCCTCAACAAGGCGTGCCCAAAGGATCCGTTTCCTTTGCCACGCATAGACCAAATAGTCGACTCTACCTTAGGGTGCGAAACCCTCTGCTTCCTTGATGCGTACTCCGACTACCATCAAATCGCGATGAAAAAGACGACCAACTCGCGACGTCTTTCATCACCCCCTTCGGATCGTTCTGCTACATTTCGATGTCGTTCGATCTAAAGAATGCTGGGGCAACGTACCAACGATCTATGCTCAGATGCTTCGGGGACCTCATCGGGTGGACCGTTGGGTGCTTCGATGACATCATAGTTAAGTCCAAATGGGCTGACCACCTCATTGCCAATCTTGACCAAACCTTTGCGAAACTCTGGGCGAATGGTATCAAACTCAATCTCGAGAAATGTATTTTTGGGGTCCCGAGGGGTATGTTGCTCGGCTTCATCATCTCCGAGCGTGGCATCGAAGACAACCCAGAGAAAATCTCAGCCATCATAAGGATGAGCCCGATTCAGAACATAAAGGGGGTTCAGTGAATCATAGGGTGCCTCGCCGCCCTCAACCGATTCATCTCACGCCTCGACGAATGAGGACTCCCTCTTTATCGGCTCCTGAAGAAAGCCGACCGCTTCGAGTGGACATCTGAGGCCTAGGAGGCGCTTGACATGGTCAAACTACTTCTAGCAAGGCCCCCAATCCTAGTTCCTCTGAGCGATAGAGAATCCCTCCTACTATACATAGCGGCCACCACGCAAGTGGTCAGCGCCGCCCTGGTGGTAGAGCAGGAGGAAGAGGGGCACGCCCTCAAGGTCCAGCGCCCTGTGTACTTCATCAGCGAGGTACTATCTGACTCCAAAACCCACTACTCCCAAATCCAAAAGCTCCTTTACACCGTCCTCATCACCAAGAGGAAGTTGCGCCACTACTTCGAGTCACATCCCGTGACGGTTGTGACGTCATTCCCCCTCAGCGAGGTTGTCCAGAGCCAGGACGCCATGGGAAGAACTGCAAAGTGGGCACTCAAGCGGATGGATCAAGGCATCACATATGCCTCCTGAACGGCGATCAAATCCTAGGTATTGGCTGACTTCATCGCCGAATGGACCAAGGTCTAGACACCACTAGCGGTCGTCGATCAAGAGTACTGGACGATGTACTTCTATGGATCCTTGATGAAAAAGGGTGCCAGCGCAGGGCTGGTCTTTGTATCACCCCTCGGGGTCCGCATGAGGTACATGGTTTGGCTCCATTTCCCCTCATCAAATAATGTGGTCGAATATGAAGCACTCGTCAATGGCCTATGCATTACCATCGAGTTGGGCATCTGATGCCTCGACATTCGGGGTGACTCTCAGCTGATCGTTAACCAAGTCATGAACGAGTCAAGCTGCCACGACGCCAAGATGGCTGCATATTGCCAAGAAGTCCAACAACTAGAAGACAAGTTCGATGGCCTCGAACTCAATCACATCCTAAGGCGCCTCAACGAGGCGGCCGACGCACTTGCGAAGGCGGCATCCGGACAAGAACCGGTGCCAACGGGCGTCTTCGCCAGCGACCAACACAAACCCTTGGTGCGCTACGAAGGGTCAGAGCGGGCCAACGATGGCCCATCTGATCCAGCCTCGGGGGCTGACCAACCAACGGCTCCGCTCGGCCCTAGTGTCATGGAGCTTGAAGAGGATCCAGCGACAGAACCCGACCCTCTGGACGACTGGAGAACACTCTACCTCGACTACGTCCTCCCCCACATGCTGCCGATGGACAAGACGGAGGTCGACGGCTCGCACATCGTGCCAAATCCTTCGTTCTTGTGGAGGGTGAACTCTACAAGCGGAACCACACTGGGATCTTGCAGCTCTGTATCCCCATCGAACAGGGAAAACTTCTGCTGAGCGGCATCCATGGTGGGGTCTGCGGCCACCATGCCGCGCCAAGAACCTTGGTTGGGAATGCATTCCGACAGGGCTTCTACTGGCCCACTTCAGTAGCCGACGCCGAGCAAATCATACGCACCTGCGAAGGGTGTCAGTACTACGCTCGGCAGACACACCTCCTAGCCCAGGCACTCTAGATGATCCCCATCACATGGCCCTTCATGGTCTGGGGGCTTGACCTGGTTGGGCCTCTCAAAAAGGCGCCCGAGGGCTACACCCACTTGCTTGTCACCGTGGACAAGTTCACAAAATGGATCGAAGCTCGGCCGATCTCCGCGATCAAGTCTGAGCAAGCTGTGTTGTTCTTCCTCGACAACATCCATTGCTTTGGAGTACCAAACTCCATCATCATAGATAACGACACGTAGTTCACCGGCAAGAAATTCATTTGATTCTGCGATGAACAACACATCTGAGTCGATTGGGCTACCATCGCGCACCCCCGAACGAACAGACAGGTCGAGCACACAAACAGCATGCTCCTACAGGGCCTTAAGCCTAGGATCTTCAATCGGTTGAACAGGTTCGGCACAAGCTAGGTCGCTAAGCTCCCTGCGGTGCTCTAGAGCCTGAGGACAACTCCCAGCCAGGCCACCAGCTACACACCTTTCTTCATGGTCTACGGTTCCGAGGCCATCCTCTCGACGGACCTCGACTATGGAGCGCCAAGAATCAGAGCATACGATGAATAGGGAGCCGAGGCATCCCACAAAGATGCCATGGACCAACTAGACGAAGTCCGCGACATCGCCCTCCTCCGTTTGGCCAAATACCAGCAGGCGCTGCGTCGGTACCATAGCCGACGGGTGTGGGACCGAGCCTTCAACATAGGGGACCTAGTTCTCTACCTCATGCAGAGCAACAAGGACCGCCACAAGCTCTCCCCACCCTGGGAGGGGCCATACGTCATCGCAGAAGTACTTCCGCCCAGGCGCCTACAAGTTGAAAACCATTGACGATGAGGTCTTCACCAATGCCTGGAACATTGAGCAGCTACGTCGTTTTTTCCCTTAATAAACACATACTTTCCCTTATCAGTTTTTGTCTTCAGAAATCCTCGATCTTTAGTGACATCCGACCCCTGCAAATTGCGAGGGGTCGGACCTCACTCAGGGGCTGATATAAGTGATATAAGTACGTTTATCTTACAAACACTCCCTGTGTTACCTTTGCAAACATTCTCTAAGTTTTCCATTCTTCTCATAACAAGTCCTAAGGGCTAAGATTTCGAGAACAAATTCTGAGTACAACTGGTAGGACTACGGGAAACCCACGCCCCAGCGGCTATGACCTCCTTGCTCACCAGCGTGATAAGAATTGATTCACCCGCACTCCTAGTTTTTGCGACCTAAACCATGGGAAGGGTCGAAAGGCACTGAAACCTCTTCTACAAAAAAAGAGGAAGCTGAAAAACTGTTTGTTGAAACAAAAGATGAAAATTTGTTCATTTTTGCACAAATTCACTGCTTAAAAAGTGATCCCATCACAAAAGGAGTAATGTATTCATAAATACAGAAGACTGTTCACTCAGGGGCTCCCCCACAAACTTATTTGATTACAGTTTCTGACCAGCCCTACTACGAGCACTGCTACGGTCGCCGCGCCACGCTCTCCATCGGTGATGCCCTACCGCTCCGCGGGATCCTCGAGGGAACCGTCATATGCAATGTCGAGCACCACATGGACGACTATGGTGCTCTCCCCAGGGCGTCCAGGGACTACGCCATCGTCATCAGCCACAACCCTGACAACGGTGTCTGGGTGGAGGGCGTCTCCCACCAAGGGAAGGCCGCAACGAACGATGGCAAAGCCGACGACACTTGGCACCCTCCAGTGCCCCTCCTCCTTTGGCAGCAGTGGCCCCTTCTCAGCAAAGGCGGCCTGCACCATCTCATCTATGTTAGATGACCTCCAGCTTGACATCGTGCTCCGGATTCATGAGCAAATCTATGAGTTTTTCTCTCCCTAGCATTACCCTCTCTCACTTAGGACCCGCCGCGACGCACAAACGCATTCGGTGGAAAGAAAGGAGAAGAGGTAGCGGCCCAAGAATAGGCAAGAGAATGGGATGCGAACTTCCCTCCCCCTCCCTATTTAAGGAAGAGGCGCAGCGGCTAAGGAAAGGCGAAAGGTTGGGGCAGAAAACTCTCTTCCTTCCTTTATTCAATGCAGATGGGAAATCAATGCCAACGGGAACCAGAGGGGACGCGCCGGAATCGACGGGACGCGTTCTGGTCGATGAGATGTCACTTGGTCAAATAGGACGTTGCCTGGGAGTGGCCCACCACTAACGCACGCCGGGCGCGAGAACCAGGGCACACCCACATGCAGGCGACTCTCCGCTTCCCTAGGTAGGACCATGGAATGCCCGACGATGGAACTCCCATCCAGGGGGGCCCAACGGGCCTCCTGGGTCGATCGGATGACCTAGGCGAAACGACGAACGAACAGACGTAGAAAGATAAGCACCTCTGTTTTCTTACTTTGCGCATTAATTTCATTACCGACTTTCCGACCCAGCAACGGCAGGGGCATGGACACCACTCGGGGGCTACCGAGGGTGTCTACCTGTTTAGACATCCTCTTCACCCGACCCCTCCTTACGTCTAAAATCAGAAGCACGGCGTGTGGGTATAAAACTTTGAATACAACTTGACGAACCGCCAGACCCTATGCCCCGACAGCTACGGTGTTTTTGTTCACCAGCATAATCGAATTCATAGTTCCCCGCACCACAAGCTTTAGCTCCCGCCTTCCCAAGAAGGGTTTGGGGGCCTCTTGCAAAATCTCCTTCGAGGAGAAGCTGTCAGGTCGCCTAAATCAATCGGACGGCTCAGATCGCCGCTGGGAGACAGAAACGAAAAATGGCAATGCTTATGCAGGTTACACCGACCTCGTCGCAAACGTCAGACCCGAACCCCGCACTGACATATTTGGTAAGAGCTTTCCGTCGCTCACACCACCAGGGTAATGTTACTGACCCCACGCTTTTGTTTCAATTAAGTTATACATTGAATCCATACATCCAAACGTTGCATATGCAAATCGCGGCATTCCAACGCTTTGTGTCGTGTCACGAAGCGGTAACCGCCTCATTCAATATGAGCGGCAACTGACCGAGGTTCAAAGGCCGGCCCACAAAGGGCTCGAGGCCGCCTTGCGTCAAACAGAGCCAGGGGAGAAAAACCGAGATGAGCCCCAATGGCCTTGCCCGACCCCGCTCAGAAGCGGACAGGGACATCTCGACCTTTTTTGTTTGATTCCAGCCCCGAGCCAAACCCATAGAATTTTCGTCGAGGAGAGGCCAATGGGCCACCTGAGCCTATCGAATGGCTCGGGCATCTACCGGGAGGCGGGTTAAGAAGTAGTGAAATACCACATGAGGGCTCTGCCGACCCCGTCAGCGAATGATGGACCCGAATTTCACATGAACATACCTGTTAGCAAGCTCATTGAGCACGACACTCGAGCCGTTGAGGCAAGTGTCGTCAACTCAGCCCCTCCGGTTGCGAAAACCGAGGATGGGGTAACGCGCAAAACACGGTCGACCCCTAATAGACCCTAACGGGCTCAGGGGCTCGAGCCGCTCGATCCATGATTGAGAGACCAAGGTTTGAAGGCTGACCCACCAAGGGTCTAAGGCTGCCTCGCGTCCAACAAGAGCCAGGGGAGAAAACACAGATGAGCCTCAGTAGCCTTTGGCCAACCCGCATTAAGGCAGGAAGGGTCATCTCAACCTTCTAGTTAAATTCAGCCTCTAGCCGAGCCCATAGAATCCCCATTGAGGGGGAATCTATTGGAAGGCGGGTCAAGGAGCAACGGAATACCACCCGAGGGCTTTGCCGACCCTATCACAAAGCAAACGAGATTAGATTTCGTCCGAACATCCCCGTTAGTGAGCTCATAAAGCGCGTCACTCGAGCCATCGAGGCAAGTGATGTCGCCTTAACCCCTCCAGTTACGGAAACCACGGATGGGGCAACAGTCACAAAATGAGCCGGCCCTTGACCGAATCCCCACATTGCGTGAGGGCTCAGGGAAGGCCGAGCAGCGATAAGACCAAACGCACGGTCACACAGCGATCGTCAAAATCCTAAGTAAGGGGTACATGCGCATGCAAGACTAAGTTCGCGACCCTCGCTCTGGTCTCTAGTAACATCCGGCCCCAGCGACTACAAGGGATCGGATGTCACTCGGGGGCTTACAAAGGTACGAGTACCTCCTTTCTTTTTCGAAACAGTCATTACATCAGACCTTTTTCTCGTGCCGAGACTAGCAGCAAAGTTTGGGGGGAACAGATAGGTAAGACCGCAAAAAGCCTACGCTCAGACGGCTACGGTAATTTCGCTCACCAGCACAATCAAAATTTCCCCTGAACACCTCGGGCCCTACAGTCTTAACGAGCGGAAGGGTCGGGTCGCATAAATCTTTTTTCATCGCAAAAAGGAAAAAAGGTAAGATCAAATAAACGAAACGAAATTGCAAAACAAAGTCACGAATCTATTTTTGGACACAAAAGTACCAACGCTTGTCCACATATTATAGATAAATGTTTATCAAACTTATTCGACTAACTACTTCCTCGAAGGAAGAACCATGTCTTTCAGCCTGTTCGCCAGGTTCCGCGCAAGGGGAGTCACTGCCTTCTCGATCTCATCCAGCTCAGGGTCTTCATAGCCAGGCGTGAAGCCTTGGCTCATTATCTCCAAGTTGATCTCCCGATCATAATGACAACAGGCAACAGTGAAGGCTTGGGTGATCACGGCGTGAAAGACGTCCTCCTCAAGCTGGCCCACCCGCGCCGTGATACCAGCGACACAAGTCGTAAGGGGGCTGGTCCCCTCCTCTTGTGCCACCTGCAGGTCATTGCAGACCACCACGATGGCAGAGCATAGAAGACCGTGCTGATCGCTTTCAACCTGAAGGGTCCCCCGCACCTCGGCGAGTTCCATGCCCAGCCCGGTAGAAATTTCCTCAGCCACCAGCCTTCGAGCCACCGCGTCTCCAAGATCCGCTCGGAGGGCCCTGGCCTCCCGACACGCCTCATCGCACTCTCGGACAGCCTGGTTGCGCTCCTCGCAGTCCGTGCTATGCTTCGAGCGAAGTCTTTCTTTGGTCTGGAGCAGCTCGTCCCGCTCCCTGCGTAGCCGGGCGATCACCTTGAGATCTCGCTCCATCTCTAGCTCCTCTAGGAGCTCGACGGCCCACTAGCGGGCATTGGTGTCCTTCTGGAGCAGCTCATCCCACCCCTTTCGGACCCTAGTGGCCGCCTCCTCGTCTAGCTTCACCCTCACCGACAGGTCATCGAACATCCCATGGATCTCCTCTGCGTCTCGACGCGCTTCAGTCTCCCGCTGCTGGGCAGCGACGAGTTGGGAGCTCAAATCTCCGCGCTGCCAGGCCTCCTCGGTGAGGCGGTCCCATTCCACCTTCTGCTCATGGAGGAACCGAGATTTCTCTCGACTACGAGCAATGAGGGAATGAAAAGAAGACCAGTGTCAAAAATACGAAAAACATGAAGACAAGAAGAAAACGAGACGAAAGATCAAACGGATACCTGGCCATTGGGAATGATGACATCGTGCAGCATGACCCGGGCCTGATCTAGGATGCCCATCATTGCCAAGATCCCTTCGTCAAGACTCCCCCGCTCTATGCTCTCGGCAGCATCGTTGCGCAAGAAGAGAGTTAGCGTTGGGTCTTGGGGATCCATCCAGTGGAGCGTCGACTCACCTCACGCGGGCGAGCAGCTGCCCCCTAACACCAGGGCTGAGGGCGACCCCCTACTGGGCCTCTCCACCACTGCCACGATGCCCGGAGATCCTCCGGCTGCGTCCTCCCCCGTCTGGCCCGCCTCGGGCGCCGCAGCCTGGGCCGCCGGTGGCGCGGATTGCGCCGCCCCCTCGGACACCACCGTGGCTACATCCAGCAGCGCCGAGCTTGTCGTGGTCGTGGTCACCTCCGCCTTGGCCTCTGGTAGCGTGGATTCTGCTGCCCCCTCTGACACCACCGTGGTTGCGTCCGGCTGCTCTTGCCTTGGCCTAGTCACGGCCACCTCCACCGGCGATGCCGGACCCTCGGCTTGCAGTGCCACACCCACCATGGAGGATGCCACCAGCACGGATGGTAGCTCCGTTCGCTCCAACGCAGATGGCGAAGTCACCTCCGCCGCCGCTTGCTCGGTAACCACCGAGGGCGCGGGCGCCACCGCAGGCGGCGCTAGACCGGCCAACGAGGCCACAGCATAAGTGCCACTCCTGCCCGAAACAGAAGCGATGTCGGGCAACGATGTCCGTCTCGCCTGAAGGGCAAGACTCTTCTTGGACGCCAGCCCCAGAGAGCGGCCCCGTTGCAAGAACCTGCAAGAGGTAAAAGGCATAGGGTCAAAATAGAAAAATAAAAAGGGGGGAAAACAGGGGAATCAGTGACCTACTTTGACGTCTTTGGGCTGCGGGAACGTTTTGGGGATGAACCCCCGGACCCCTGCCCCAACTCGTCTGGGCGGGACCGTTTCGAGCCTGCCCCCTGCTCTCGGGCAGGGGGCTCGTCTCCCTTGTCTCCGAGGGCGCGGCGATGGAGACGCCCCCCTACATCGGCACCTCGGGGGCGGCGGCAGATCCGCCCCCTCCCATCCACCCATCCCTCGTCAGCACCCTGGGTGTGGCGGTAGATCCACCGGCTCCCACCGGACCCACGGACGGGCCTGGCTCCGCCGACCTCATGGACTCGCTTCCCTCCGCATGGAACGGGAAGGGTCCCTGCATGGACCGGTGGGCGTCTGTCAGCGTATCCTCATTCTCTAGGACATCCCAACCCATGTCAGCAGCTACCTCATTCGCCTCGATCCCTGAGCCTGCCACGACACACCGCCGCATCACGTCACAGGATACGCGCCCGCGATCCCTATCCTTCACCACCAAAATCGCGCCGGACGGTTCGCCTTCCCCAGGCAGACCGGGACTCTTTTTCCCACCAAGGGAATACGGGTCCAAGGGCGGCCCAACAGTCTTGACAGTCATCCCAACGAGGGATGGGCCCGCAAGCGACCAGGACTTAGGTACACAAGCAACAGGGGGGTCTCGATCCACAATCGAGTCCAGCCAGGCTGACCCTAGACGAAATCCCCACGAACGGGATACCAAGGTTCCCTTAAAACTATCTAGCTGACAAAAACCGAATCCCACAGCCTTACCCACGAAGGATCCGAAATTACCCCCGGGCGGTTCTATCTGAATCACCCGGGGGCTCGGGGGCTACACCCGATGGGTGCGCTCGCGCGCACCCTCTGGCAAATCGAAATACCCTCCGAGTGATTCTATCCGAATCACCTGGGGGCTCGGGGGCTACTGTCGGGGACTTAATACCGGGGTACCCAATGAGGTGGGACTAATGACCATCGAACGTTGACGCTTCCAGTCAGACAAGAACACTACTAGGCTTCTTGCCCGAACGACGGAAGATTGGTTCCGTCTCGTTCGACGGCTAAGGGCTGGCTCCGCCTCGCCCGACGTACGAGGGTGGGCTCTGCCTCGCCCGACCCCCGAGGGCTGGCCTCCGCCTCGCCCGATGGCTAAAGGGTGGCTCCGCCTCGCCCGACCCCCGAGGGCTGACTCCACCTCGCTCGACGATCGCACCCTACTCCTTCATGATGACAAGCACAGGGTACGACAGGATATTCGAGTCAAACGCAGTGCCGAGGACCATGCCTTGCACGCCTGCAGGAAGGTACCGTCAGGATACGATGGGACGAGCGCTTTAAGCCCTTTCCGACGTAACAGTGCCCGAATAGTGTTATAGGCGCCGACTTTTGTCCCCACAGTGTAGTAGGCGACGCCTTCAGTCCTCGGGCGCGGATACTAACACAGGCATACGACAGAGACTATGGTCCAAGATAGAAATCACATCATCTACAGTGACGGACGTATGGTCACTTCACCTATTACTCCCCGAGAGGTCACAGCTCGGCTCTCCGACACGCCGCACCGTCCGCCGGTGTAGGATGGGACGCACCCACTTGCTAAATGAGGCCAGGGCATGACCTGCGAGGATTAGCGAACACACACAACACATCACTCATACAGTCAAGCAGCGACCGAGCTCTTGACGTCCTTTCGACCATTCCATCAGAGACTTGGGACCTTTCCTTCTCTCGACAGTTTGTACCCCCTACTACAAACCTTTTTCGGTACTAATAACACGAGCAGCAGCAGACTGGACGTAGAGACATTCAGCCCGAACCAGTATAAACCTTGTGTCATTTAGTGCACCATCCGGGCCTAACGTACAACAATTATAAATTTACTAGCCGGTGTTTGTTCGAAACACCGACACTAGTCTTATAACATGAACTCTATTTCTTAGCAACAGAATAAGAGCAGTTGGGGAATATACTATAGAAGTTGGATTGCTTTGATTAAATATTGCATTCTCGACGAGGGAATATGTATGACGGCCATCAAATGATATGGCTCCCACCAAGGCACAAAGCATTTACGGACTTCCTAAAAAGGGTCTAGTTATCAAACTTGCAAGTTCACATGGATTGTCTAATTTAGAATGAATATGCCTGAATCAGCTCTGGTATATATTTCTTTCCACTGCAATTATTCCTACGTGCTACAGCTGATGGATGTCGATGTATTCCATGTCAATGCATGGCATTTCATCACGGAGGAAAATATTGACAAACAAAGAAAATTAGGTTTAATGTCTGAGTATCCACCTTCCCCTCCCACCAATCACACATAGACACATCAATAGGGTGTTCCCACGGTAATCCCCAAAAAGAACACTCACATATCGTTATCACACCCAGTAACTTGGATTCTTCAGCAGCATCTACAAACGCTAGAAGGTTAAGCCGACTCTTCTGGCGGTGCTGACTTGAGGAGGCATCAATTCGACGCGGAAGTGCAGAAAGCAAGAGATCATGTTTCTTTGTTATCAGTTGCAAATACTGTTTCCACTACATCATGTTGGTTTACAATTCATAGAATAAAGATCAGCAGGGCAAATTAGAAGCCCAACTTGATCTGGTGGAGGCGAAGTTCAGCCCGCGTCGCAACTGGCAACTAAATAAGATCAACTTTCTGGAAAAAGGCAAGAGATATGATGCCAAGGTTCTAATTCCAGATAAATTTTATTTGCACGTATTGTTCCCCGTGTCGCGAGAACAATGTCCCCTGACTACCTGTTCCCTGAGAGGGAGCTCACATATGCAGCGTCCAGTTGCTGTATTCATATCATATATAGAGAACATAAATTCCGCATGGCGGTGGTCTTTTCTAAAGGTACATTATAGTTGCTGATTTGAAGTTTGGAACCCTTGGACGCGCGATTTCTATTGAATAGACAAATTGACACAAACCAAAAGCTTATGGTTTATGAAATGAAAGAATGAAATTATAAAAAGAAAAAGAACGGTAGCAAATCTTCGTCAGTCTTTTTTATTCCCCTTATCCTAAAGCCCACGGAAAGCAGCAGAACCCAGAAAGTAGCAAAAGTGGAGAGAAGAATGCCAGGGTGATGAAGAGTGAAGGGGAAAAGAAAATGCAGCACAACCTTTGACGGTGATGAAGAGTGGCGGTTCGCCGCGTGGACCCCAGCACCGCACGCTAGCTCTTCAGTTCTTGCTTGAGTGGAGTGCTCTCTAATCGCAGAAATAGTCTCATCACCAATTGGAATGAAGAAATGAAACCAATTCAATAGCGGGATTTTTCTCTTTTCGTAGTTAGAATTGGCAGAATCCACCTTTTCTACAAGGCGTATCTTGAAATAAAAACTTTTCCATAGAAGTTAGGATGGACAAAATCGTTCTGTACAAAATCTTAGAGCTCAAATGAGTTGTACAATCTTGTAGTTCACATTCTTTTCCCCGTTGAAAGCTACTTTTGTGCCAAATTATCGATTATTTTAGTACTAGGATGGCCTTAAACAAAGAATTGTGATCTATAAAGCTATAAATCTATAAGTTTCATATAAAAATTATCTTCCCATGACGTGATATAAAGAGTAATAACTTTTAAGATATATTAAGATTCGGAATAAGCATATCTTTAAAAAATCATAACTTTTAATATGGTCTTAGACGGAGATAAGATTTATATAGCAATTGTATTGCTCGCTAAGATCTATAGTCTTGTACTCCTTCCATTAGATTAAAAAGGTCACTTTATCTTTGTCATACGTAAAAAAAAACATCAAACTAAGTTTTATAGAAAATACACTAATATATAAAAAATAAATTAGTTTCATTAAAATTATAATGAAATGTATTTTCCTAGAACCGTTATTTGAACAACGTTTTGTACTGAACATTGCATTGGCACCATGATAGTTTGAACTTTGAAAAAACAATGTTGTGAGCTAGTACATTGTACTGAACATTGTATTTGCGTAGAAAGATTATATCTATTGGAGCTTATAAAAAATCATGATTTTTATGATATACACTACAGAAAAAGTTGTATATTCTGCCGATTGAAACGTCGAAAAGTGATATTCCACCCATTGAACCTATGAAACTAAACACGCGCTTCGAGTGCGAGACAACTACCACGATGACGCCGCGCGTGTTTAGTTTCAGGAAGTTGGAATTTGGGGCTACTGTAGCACTTTCGTTTTTATTTAGCAATTAGTGCTCAAGACTAATTAGGCTCAAAACGTTCGTCTCGCAATTTTTCACCAAACTGTGCAATTAATTTTTTTTTCGTCTACATTTAATGCTCCATACACGGGCCGCAAACATTCGATGTGATAGGTACTGTAGCACTTTTTGAGAATTTAGGGTGGAACTAAACAAGGCCTAAGATTAACAGTACCATACAAAAAGGCGGGCAGGCTTCCCATTTACAACAACAGAGAGTTGAGTGCTTTTTAAACCGAGCACTAAAAAGCGTGTCTAGCTAGGGTGAGTACAATTGAATATGCTGTGTGTAGTGCCGGCATCGGGCATTCACCTCAGCTTGATGAGCTAGAGAATGGTCATCAGACTTGTACACCAAGAACGAAACCAGCAATCACTTAGGTTAGGTAAACAAGTCGCCAAAAATAGCGACAGTCTATCTAATCATGCATTGTCCACCGTGTGATGCAATGAAGTAAATGTAGACTAATATTTTTAATAGGTTCTGTTGAGACTAACGGTCTCAGACAGTGTGGAGGAGGTGGAGACCTCCGCCCGCCAGGCGCTGGCCTTAGGCGGAGGCTTAGGATACAGGCACGACAAGTGGGCGTGTAGGGGAATGGCACATAAAACTAGGGTTTCATTCATTCATTATCCAACCAACCTCCCGTACTGTTACAAGTGTTCCTTATTTATAGGGCTCAACTACCACTTTTACAGAGTTTACAATAGTACCCTTCAACTGCTACAGTACATTCTCGGAATATTCCACTACTCGCCTTTCCTCTCGTGAGTAATCTTGTCATGCCGCCCTCAGGTACTGGGCCTGCGCGATCAGCCGGCCCATCAGGCCTCAGGACTCGGCGATGGGCCTTTGGGCCTCCGCCATCGGTCTCTGCCTCATCAGGCCTCAGGATTCGGCGAAGGGCCTTTGGGCCTCTGTCGTCGGTCTCCGCCCCTGGGGTGCCGGGGCCGCAGACCCCCAATGCCCAGTATTGCCGTCCTCCTGCTTGGGTCTCTGCCCCTATGAGCGGAGGCCGAACCGGCGCGCCCGTGCCGTCCACGAGCGCCTTCCTCTGGTTACCTGCACACACACGTAGGTAGCGTTGGCACTTGATTAGCCTTGCAACAGGGCGGTCTCCGCCCCCTCTGCCCGGAGACGCCTACGAGCTAACCGGGAGGAGGCTGCGCCAGGGTCACCGGCAGCGTCCTGCAAGCTGTCTGAGAAACCGTCATCTTTCTGGGTCCGGAGGCGCGGTAGCTGGGCCTTTGCTTAGGTAGTTGGTCGGAGATGACTCTACGAACTGCTGGCCGCGTAGGTCTCCGCCATTCTCGGAGGCCGTGTTACAACAGTTCCCCCCTTTTGAGACAACGGTCCGCCCGAGCGTGTTGTGAGCTCAAAACGCCCTAAACAAGGACGTCCGCGGGGGCGGAGACGGCGCGTAGTCACGTCTCCGATCGATCCCCGCAGGTTCCCCCCTGGCTCACTCTGGCGTGGCCGCTGGTCTTGTCATAGTAGCCGTTAGGCTGCAAAACTAGCCGTTGTCCTACGCTGTGGCCGTTACGCCGTATTGCTTTTCGTTGTATACCTTGCGACTTTTTCGGAGTTGACCGTTGGGCGGCAGGCGAATTCTCCGGAGATGACCGTTGTACGACGGTAGCTGAACCGCCTGCCCACGGCCTATATAAGGGCGGGGCTGGTGGTGGGGTCCCCCCTTCGCACTGCTCATTCGCTTTCCTTGCCTCTGAGAAATCACTCTCTGCTCTCTTCGCTTTCGCCTGAGCTGCCTTCGCGCGTTCCATCTTTCCGCCTAGGCTGCCGCCGCGGTGGCTTCTTTTCCGCCTCCGCCCATACTCGCCGGCCTGCCTTCTTCGGACCCTATCGCCACCTTCTCGGTGTTAGGGCCACTGGCTGGGGTGTGTGCTTTGAGGAGTGCATGCTTGCCTCCGCCTCCGCGTTGGAATTAGAAAAGCTAGTGGAGGAGGATTTGGGGAGTGTCTCCGCGTCCGTCAGAGACCTGATCGTTGTGGATTCCAGAGACATGGCGATAAAGTCATGGGATTTCGGCCCTTCCTCCATTACTGAAGAGACGGTCGCGGAGATGTTGAAGTAATCGTGTTTTCCTTCTTCGAGGGTAAAAATCCCTCCGCTTGGCCAGACTGTTCCGGAACCGGAGGAGGGATATGCGGTGGTGTTTCGGGACTTCTTTACCTGCGGCCACCGCCTTCCTTACATCCCCTTCCTCCGCTGAGTGTTGGAGACCTTCAATGTCCAGCTCCACCATCTGACTACTACTGCCTTCCTCACGCTCAGCAAATTCTGTTAGGCGTGTGTTTCTTATGGTGCCGAGCCAGATGTGGACACCTTCTGCGCGTACTACGAGCTGTAGAAGCAGCCGAAGAAAAAGAAGGAGGTGCGGGAGGGCAAGGAGGTGGAGGTGATCTACCAGTATGGTAGTTGCACCTTTATGTCGAAGAGGAACCAAGGCGTAGACCTCTTGGAGATTTCTTTTTGCCAGAAGGGCAAGTGGGACCACGGCTGGCTTGAGCAATGGTTCTATGTGAAGACCTACGGGGTCCGCGGCACTACCGAGGATGGTGTGGAGGTCGTGGAGTATCCATTGACTTCAAGAATGGAGGAGATGGCGCCGCATACGCGCATGGATCCACCGGAGGAGATGTCTCCGGCGAGGGAGGCTTGCGACCGGGCTTTTGCGGTGGCGTGCCGCTACTCCGAGGGCCGCAACCTAGTGGAGGAGATTATGGCCTCCAACTACTGGCCCCTGGGCAGAGACAACCCAACCTTTTGGCTGGAACAGGTGAAGGTTCCCGTTTTTGGGCCGGAGGCCTGGATTCCATTCCCCCGCTTCGGGCAGTCTTTGGGGGAGGGGGTGACGGAGGATAGTTTCGTCTTCGAGGTTGAGGAAGCCGCCGTCGGGTTGGTTGGCAAAATTTCTGAGCGTGAGTACACGTCTCGTAGAGCCGTGGCAGGCACCATGCCATGGCTCAATCGAGTTTTTGAGGAGGTCAGGATCGTCTACCGGGAGCACGAGGTTCCCGCCGAGGTCCTGGCTTCGATTGAGAAGAAGAAGAAGAAGGCCTTCGCGAAGAATGTTACGGTGGAGGCCGAGTCCAAGAAGAGGAAGGGCGCCGCTGTTGCTCGGGCGCCTGCGAAAAAGAAGAAGAAGAGCGGTGCTCTGGTGATCGTGCCGGCCGCGTCTTCGGCCGGTTGTGTGGGCGTTGCCTCCACCAGCAGTGAAGATGTTCAGAGCTCCTCCGTCCTGTCAGTGGACATGCGGGCCACGAGCGGAGAGGATCGCGGCTCTCCTGGAGCTCCGGTGTGCCCTGTGAGCGGCGCTGTGAGCGGTGCTGGGCGTCCGGAGGCCAGCACTGCTCCAACGCGCACCTTGCACGGTGCTGCAAGTGTCGGCGAACAGCCGGAGGCTAGCGCCGCCGAACCTATGCCCGACATTTTTGGCGGGCTGTATTCAAGTTCTGAAGAGGGCGCGGAGGCCATCTTGCGGCATGCTCCTTCGTCTCCCACCGTTGTTGCACCTTCACCCACACCAATGGCCGACGTCGGGCAGCCGACGGCTGTGCTTGCTGAGCAGGCCCCATTGGCTCAGTCTTCTTCGAGCCCTCCACCCGCCAGGGCGCTGGGTGAGGAGAGCCGGCCCTTTAGGCCTTCGCCGCATGACATGGCGGAGACTTCTGCCTAGGGGGCTCGGCATGCAGCCCAGCCTAGGCTTTTTATGAGTAAGTTTGTTTGGTGCACATTTTTGCGTTTACTGTCTTCGCCCGGTTTATTTGTTTATGTATTGTACCAAGTGCTAATACCGTGTACTTGTTGCTTTGTAGGTGATGTCATGGCTGGACTCCTCACCCTGGAGGAGCGAGCGGCCGCTGCCAGCATCAGGTTTGGTCTGGGGCAGCCGGGGCTGATGGCGTCGGGTCCGAGTGAGGATAGAGTGTTTTTATCTTACTCGTCTTTTGGCCTGTTGTTATTGCCTATTTCTGATCGGCCCTCTGACCTGAGTTGTTGTTGTTTTTTTACGCAGGCTCCTCCGACACTTCTATCTTAGGTTGGGAAGAGTGCTATCTTAGGGTTCTTGGAGACGTTGGAGGTAGTCTCTGGCAGTTGGTATATTTATTGTGAGATTTTGCTTTTCTCACCTTATTGTTTTGTGTTTGTTTGTTCTTCTTTGAACAGATCGCTTCAAACAGCGTCTGAGGGACATGGATTTTTTCCAACTTCTCCGTGTTCATCTAGAACACCAGAGTTTGGTGCGTCTTCAGCGGCTTGTGTTTTTTGGTGTATGTTCGCCTTTAGACTTGTTTTTGTTTCTATTGCTGATCGCCTTGGTCTTCTTCTTTCTGACCGCAGGGGTATCACATGGCCGTTGTTATGGAAGAGCACTGCACTCGCGAGGTCTCCGACCGAGATACTACGATTGAAGCGCTCAAGGCGGAGAACGAGCGCCTAGAAGGTGAAAAAGGGGGTTTGTCCAACTCCCTTGCAGCTCTCCGCCTTTCTCTAGTGGAGAAGGAACAAGAAAAGGATGTTTTGATGGTCGATCTCGCCAAGGCCCGGGATGCAGAAGTATTGTCCACCGAGCAAGCCCGCAGGGCGAACGAGTTGTCCGAGGGTCTCCGGCGAGAGCTGGCCTCTGAGAAGGAATCCGCGGCTACGGTGGGGGAGCAGCTGTCTTTGACGACGAGACATTTGGACTCGGTCAAGGGGGTCCTTGCTGCAACCGTTGGCCATTATCGGGCCATCGTTGCCGAGTTCGGAGGTGAAACCTCCGCTCCTCCAGAGGAAGACAGCGTCTACGCCCTCGCCTCCTGGCTAAAGCGTCACCTTGCGAAGCTCCCCGGTCTGATCAATGGTTGCACAGACTACGGGGCGCTGGCGGGAGTAGCGAATTACGCCAAGCTTTTGGTGCGCGGTGGGTGCACGCATACCGAAAGTATTCCGGAGGGAGCACTGCCGGGTCCGGAGGAGCTTGGTGAGACTTCTCTTGGTTTGCGAAAAACCTTGAGAAATTTCATTGGGTACTTTTGGGCTCCGTTTGGGAGACCTGCTGCCCGGAAACTGGCGGAGGAAAAGAGGGTGAAGGTATTTCTAGTCTTTGTAGCCGCTATTTTTCTCTCCTTGCTTTTTTTGAAGCTGCGAAGGCTTTCATTGCCTGTGCCACTGATATTTTAACCTATGCTACAAGATGCGTAGAAAAGTCTTGCGGGCAGGCCTCCGCCAGTTCCGCGTTCGGTGATCGCGGGCGACGCCTCCGCCACCGCTGGCGCTCCGGTGGGCGCTACGATCGGTGGTGGAGATGGTCGAAGGCCGCAGGCGCCGTCCCCGCCCAGTTGATGCGGGCTCCATTCCAGGGACTTCTGCTGCAGCCGGGACGCCGGAGGTCTAGGCTCTTTGTAGGACTTAGCTATTTTAACTTGTATATTGTAGTCCAGTTGGACTCTTGTAAATAAAGTTTATTTTGTTCTGAATGATTTTTGTGGAAATTTTTAATCTTGCGCAGGTTCCGAATCGGGAGCCTACGCAAGATGTTGCGCCTTTGACTCTCTACAACGACGGTATTTATGTGAGCAGAGAGCTTTGGGAGTATTGGCGTTCGGCCTTTCCCCAGGGCGTTGCGCGCGACGTGTTTGAGTCAATTAAATTTGACATAGACGACGAGCGTGCCAAGTTTACTCGCGCGCTCGCTTGGCGCGGACCTCCGCCCCAATAGTTTTGATTTTATTGTAAGTTTGTGTCCTGTAAGGATGCTACTTGACGTTTTATGGAATACAAAACAGGTTCACTTTCTTGATTATTTGTGCAGGGGCTTATGTCTGTTGTGCTAGTTTACATATCTCGTCTAGTCCCGAGCTTGCACACCGTGGGCCTTTGCTTGGGCGAACGTGCGCAATACAGAGGTGGTGGTCAGGACCTCCGCCCCATGTTCTCTCCTTCTCTATGCTTGCTTGATGGCGGGGGTAGAAGTGTTGGTAGTTTTTTGGCCGGCTGAGGCGTACTTAAAGTCTGCCTAGCGAGGCTTGCTGAATCGGTGTGTGATCCGATAGGAGGTTTGGCGCAACTTGTGCAGACGGCGGAGACTTTTGGTTTTTCTTTAGCTGGGTATTTTAGCTATCTGGTGGTATGGGCCTCTGACGCTGCACACCCGTGGGACATGTTTCATTTGTGTAGATGGCAGGTTAGGTCTCCGGCGTCAGGGGGATGTTACGAGATTTCATGCGATATCCCCCTTCTTCCGTAGACATGCGCTGTTCATCACCGTGCTATAGTTCCTGTCTCTTTTCCCACTATCTCTGACCGTCTACTGGTGCCTTTGACTTTACAAGTTTTCATATAATATCTACGGCCGACTTAGATATCTAAGGAGACCCCTACCTCCATGGCCGTTGCTGTGGCTTGTGCTTGTGCTCTGCCTTCTTCCCCCCTTGCACCTTATGCTGACTGAGGTTTTAAGGGCGTGGGGGGAACCCGTTTTATAGTGGGGTGGTGGCTTTTGGGTGTTAACTTTTTGGTACATTGTTAGTTGGAACGTATCTTGGCTTTAATGGCCTGTATCCTGCTTGAATTATTCGTTCCTTTTGAGATCTTTTGAAGTAAATAGGCCTAGCGCCATAGTGGTGGCAGTGTTTTGTCAGACATTTTCCTCTTTTTGTTGTTTTCGATGGCGGAGACCTTCTTCCTGGTTCTAGCGCCATAATTGTGTTGCCCCTGATGCTAGGGGTGGTTTTTGTTAATGTCGGAGGCTTGTTTGGCCGAGGTTGTTTTTGCCTTGATGCCTGAATTTGTTTAGGTCTTCGTCAAGGCCGAAGGCCTGTTTGGCCAAGGTTGTTTTTTGCCTTGATGCCTGAATCTGGTCAGGTCTTCGTCAAGGGTCGGAGGCCTATTTGGCCAAGGTTTTTTCTGCCTTGATGTCTGAATTTGGACAGGTCTTTTTCAAGGGTCGTAGGCCTGTTTGGCCAAGGTGGTTTCTGCCTTGATGCCTGACTCTGGACAGGTCTTTGTTAAGGTCGAAGGCCTGTTTGGCCATAGAGGTCGTTTCAAATTGCCAATGCCTATGGCCGGCGCTTTGAAAGGACCTGTGCTTATTTTTGTTCACTGAATATTGCGGCGCCAGAGCTGGCCGCTTTCGGTTTTGGATTTTTCAAGCGTTCTTTTAGGGAATTACCTCTTTATACTTGTAGAGGATTTTTACATTGATCCTGCCTCGTTAAAAACCTCACCTCCGCTTGGAGTTCCCCTGTGAGGAAAAGAGTACAGGCTCTTTTACATTTTTTGGGTTGAAGAAAAGAGAGCTGAAAGGTAAATGAACGGAGGGGCCTCCGCTTATTATTTGCGGAGGTTGCCCTTTAGTACATTGCCTAGATGTAGTATCTGCGGAAGCTATCTATATTCTAGGTGTGGGTTGTCGTGACACCTTCGCTGTCGGTCAAGTGGAAAGAGCCAGGGCGGCATGCTGCCGTTGCTGTGTATGGGCCTTCCCATTTCGGTTGCAGTTTGCCAACAAGTTGTGCGTTGGGTTTTCTTCTGAGTACGAGGTCTCCGTGTTTTATGTCTTTCCTTACCACCTGAGAGTCTCTCCACTTCTTGGTTTGGGACTGATATTTTGCAATGTTTTCGACTGCTTCTAGTCTTATGGCTTCTATTGTTTCTTTTGCATATTCTTCATCTTGCAACATTAGATGTCTCGTTGTGCGGAGGCTTTCATGCTTGATTTCTTCTGGCATCATGGCCTCTTCTCCATAAAGCAGTTTGAATGGTGTGAATCCTATTGTTCTTGAGATAGATGTATTGTGTGACCAAATCACTCTGGGTAATTCATCTACCCATTTTCCTTTGCGTAGGCCCAACAATGTTTTTTATATTGCTGAAAACACTATTCTATTTGCTCTTTCCACGACACCATTGGACTCTGGGTGGTATACTGAGGCAAAGGCTAGTTTTGTCCCAATGCTTTTGCAGAATTCTTTGAAGTTCTCTAAATCGAATTGTTTTCCATTGTCTACTGTCAGAATCCTCGGTACACCGAATCTGCAAATGATGTTTTGCCAGAAGAATTTTTTGACAGTTTCTGAGGTTATCTTCGCCAACGGCTTTGCTTCTATCCATCTTGTAAAATATTCTACTGCCACTACTATGAATCTGTTTCCTCCTTGGGATGGTGGTAATGGGCCGACCAGGTCCATACCCCATCTTTGTAGCAGCCATGTCAGAGGTATAAGCTGTGTCTCCGACGATGGTTTTGACTGCCTGGGAGAGAATCTTTGGCATGCTTTGCATGTTCTGACTGTCTGCTCTGCATCTTGTATGTGTGTTGGCCAATAAAAGCCTTGCCTTATTGCCTTTGCTGATAATGCTCTAGATCCAATGCGCGACCCGCAAATTCCTGAGTGTATTTCTTGAAGCAACTCTATGCCTTCGCTCTATGATATGCATTTGAGGAGAGGCTGGACTACTCCTTTCTTGTACAGTACACCATCTTTGATTGTGTAATTTCTTGCCTTGGCCTGTATTCTTGCTGCTTTTGCTTCATCTTCTTCGGTGGTTTTGCCTTCTAAGAATTCTGTTATCGCCTTTCTCCAATCTTCATTTTGCAGGTGTAGTATGGGCTTAGGTGCCTTAGATGTCTCCGCACTTGCCGGAGACCTCAGGATCTGGTAAAAAGTGTTTGGTGGCAGTGGCAGGTTGTTTGCCGCAGCTTTTGCTAGTTCATCCGCCTCTGCATTTTCTGATCTTAGGATGTGCTTCAGGGTGAAGCCCTCGAATCTTCGCTCCAAATTTCTGACAACGGATAGGTATTTGATGAGTTCTTGCTCTCTTGCTGTGTATTCTTTCTCTACTTGGCCAGTAACCACTTGAGAATCTATTTTGACTATCAATATTTTTGCCCCTAGGGCCTTTGCTTTACTGAGCGCTAGGATCAGGCCCTCATATTCTGCTATGTTGTTTGTTGATTTGAACTCTAGCCTTGCTGCGTATTTCAGTCTGACGTCGGAGGGTGCCGTTAGGATGGCGGAGGCTCCTGCTCCGGCTTGGCCCCAGGCTCCATCCGTGAATGCTATCCAGCCTTGAGTGGTTGGTTGTACCTTGGGCTCTGTCGGAGGTGTCCAATCTGCTACAAAATCGGCTAGTGCTTGTGATTTGATTACTGTTCTGGGGACATACGAGATACCAAACTGTTATAGCTCTGTAGCCCATTTGCCTATTCTATCGGAGGCTTCTTTGTTTCTGAGCAAGTCTTGTAGTGGCAGTGATGTTGGGACTGAGATTTTGTGGACATGGAAATAATGCTTTAGTTTTCTTGATGCCATCAGCACTGCGTAGGCAACTTTTTCTACCTCAGTGTAGTTTAGCTTGGCTCTGGACAATGCTTCTGAGATAAAATAAACTGGCTTTTGAGTTTTGCCTGATTCTTTTTCCAGCTCGTGAACTAAGACTGCGCTGACTGCATGGTCGGAGGTCACCACATATAGCAATAGGTGGCTGTCCAATTCTGGGACGGAGACCACCAGTGAGTTTGCCAGATACTCTTTCAAGTTATGAAATGCCTCCGACTGCTTGGACCCCCACTCAAAGTTGTCTCCGCCCCTCAGGGCTTGGAAGAAGGGTAGGCTGCGTTCTGCTAATTTTGAGATGAATCTGTTGAGCGTTGCTATTCTTCCCGTCAGCTTTTGCACTTCTTTCTTGTTTTTGGGTTCTGCCATTGTCATTATTGCTCTGGTTTTGTCTGGGTTCACTTTGATGCCTTCGCTGCTTATGATGTATCTGAGCATCTTTCCTTTTGTGACTCCAAATATACATTTTTCTGGGTTGAGGTGGAGGCCAGCTGTCCTGAGGTTGGCGAAGGTCTCTTGTAAGTCGGAGACATGATCATCCTTATTCTTGCTCATGACCACTATGTCATCGACGTAGGCTATGATGTTTCTATCTAGTTGTGATCCTAGAACTTCCTTTGTCATTCTGGCAAAGGTTGCTCCGGCATTTTTGAGGCCCTCTAGCATTCTGGTGTAGCAATATGTCCCAAATGGAGTGGTGAAATTTGTCTTGTCTTCGTCTTCTTTTTTCATCCAGATTTGGTGATACCCAGAGAAACAGTCGAGGAGAGAAAACCTCTAGCATATGGCTGCCTTGTCGACGGAGGCATCTATTCTTGGCAATGGGAAAGGGTCTTTTTTGCAAGCTTTGTTCAGATCTGTGAAATCTATGCACATTCTCATTTTGCCATTCTTCTTTGGTACTAGTACTACGTTTGCAAGCCATTCTGAATACTTGACTTCCCTAATGACTTTTGCATCTAGCAATCTTTGCACCTCCGCCTTTGCTGCCAGGATTCTGTCCTCTAACATTTTTCTCTGTTTCTGCTTTCTTGGCCTCATGTTTTCATTGATATCCAGTTCATGCTGTATGATGTCCCTGCTGACTCCCTGGAGGTCGGAGGCTGACCAGGCGAAGATGTCTTTATTTTTTACTAGAGTTTCCATGAGCTCTTCCTTCTCTACTTTGCTCAATTCTAAGCTGATAGTTACTTTTTTGTCCGATAACTCCTTTTCTAGAGGGGTCACCTTTGTCTCTTCTTGACCTACCATATCTATTTTTCCTCTGGGCATATCAGGAGGCTCTAGTTCTTTGTCTACCGACTCGACCGCATTGATGTTTCTTTGGGCTCTGTAGATTGTTTTTTCTATGTTTCTTGCTTCTTTCTGGCTGCCTCGGACTATGATAATACCATGGAGTGCTGGTATTTTCATGCACAGGTAGGCCATATGCAGGGCTGCGTTGAATTTGGTTATGAATCCTCTGCCCAAGATGGCATTGTATGGGTAGTACAGATCGACGACGTCGAAGGTTATGTATTTGGTTCTAGCGTTTGCTTGGGTTCCAAACGACACTGGGAGTGATATCTTTCCTAGTGCTTGTATCTGCTTGCCTCCGAATCCTATCAAAGGGGATTCGAAGGGCTGTAGTTGATTTCTATTGAGCTTCATTTGGTCAAAGGTATTTGCAAAGATGATGTCTGCTGAACTGCCAGTGTCAATCAACACTCTGCTTATCTCCCATGCTGCTATGTTTGTCTTGATTACCATTGCGTCTGTGTGAGGGTAGCTTTCTAGCTGGAGATCTTCTTCTGTGAAGGTGATTGGGACTCTGGACCAATCTGTGTATTTTGCTGGACCTTGGACTGCTACGTTGTTTACCAGGCGAAGGTGATCCTTTTTCTGCTTTTTCGTTTGAAACTCCATTGATGATCCTCCGGCGATTGGTAGTATCATGCCTATTGTTGGTAGTGCTCCATGAGGGTTGACTTGGTTTCCTGGGTTTGGCTCATTTTTTGGTGTTGGGGGTTGGTTGTGAGGTGGCGGCGGAGGCAGTTGCTGCATGTGCTGCTGTTGCGGCGGATGCTCGAACCTGCTTTGGTTTTGTGGCGGTTGGTTTGTTTCGAGGTAGGTTATATGGGGAGGTTTTGGGTTTATGTAGGTCAGGCTTGCCTCCGACCTGTAGTTACCTGCCGGAGGCTGCTGCGAAGGCGCTGACCACCATGCTGGTAGGAAGTCTGGGTAATAAGCAGAGGCCAGTGTGGAGGGATGTATTTGGTTTGCGTTTAGCGCTGGGTACATTGGGCAGTACTGCTGGTGGCCAGTTGTGTAGGTGGTGTTGACCTCTCTTGCGCTCTGCTGTGCTGGAGGTTGGGCAGTCTGCTTGTTCTTCATCCTTTCCTGTGTCTCTTTTGTCTCCAGACAATCTTTGGTGCTATGCCCTGCGCTTTCACCGTGACAAACGCAATATGGCCTGCGTTGTTTCTGGTTGTGGTTTTTGTTCCAGTTTTTGCCTTGGTAACCTTGCTGACCTTGGTTCCTGGTCTGGGTCTCCGGCCCTGCTGGCGCTGCCAGTTGCCCTTGTTCGGGGTAAGGTTGACCCTCGATGCTGAGCACTTGCCCCTGGCCTGGTTTCTGATTTGATGCATTCTGGTTTGTATAGCTCTTCTGGGAGTTTTTGCTGCTGTTTTGCTGTCTGTTTTGACCCTGCTCCTCCAGCCTTTTCCGAAGGTCATTGTCTGATCTGTAGTATTTCTCAAACTCATCATACAACGGCTGTATGGTAGTTGCTTTCTTTCTTGCTAGGTGTGCTGCGAACAGCCCGATTCGGAGGCCTTTGATCATTGCTTCAATGGCGATCTCGTTTGGGACGTCTGGTGCCTTCGCCTTTAGTTGCACGAATTTCTGGAAGTAGTCGTGTAGTGTCTCTCCCTGCATTTTCTTGCACTGGAACAGATCTATGGATGTTAGCGACTGTGCTGTTAGCCCCTTGAAATTTGCCAATATCTTGTCCCGGAGGTTTTCCCAAGAATATACCGTGCTTGGTTTGAGCATGGAATACCAAGCCAACGCGTCACCTTCGGCAGCAATAACAAATGACTTTGCCAGGACGACGGCGTCTCCGCCGGCGGAGGCTACTGCTGCCTCGTAACTCATAATGAACTGATGGGGGTCTATCTATCCGTTGAACTTTGGTAGTGTGATTGGCTTGTACGCCGTTGGCCATGGCAATTGTTGTATGCCTTCAGAGAGTGGGGACTTGAGATCGAGAGGCCTCCGCATCACCTGAGATGGCATCGTGGTTGGGCTGATCACTGGCGGAGGTATGGTTGCAGTTGATGTTGCTGCGGAGGCTGGGAATGCGGAGGTTAACGCTGGTATTACATGCTGCATACTTAGCATCTCAGCATGTAGGACTGCTAACTGCTGCCTTATTTCTGCTGCTTGTGCTGATGCTTGAATAGCTTGCTGATTAGCTACGAATGCTGCTGCCATTCTGTCCCTCTCTTGTTGCGCTCTCTGCAACTGTGCTTGCAGCTGTTGCAGTTCTTGCTCGGGTGTTGTGGCTGAGTTTGGTTGGGCCTCTGGATCTTGAATCTCTAGACCTTGGGGTTCCGGTGGTTGACCCTGGGCATCTGCTCTGGTGTCATCCTCCGCTGGTGAGGTTGTGTAGGTGCTACGGGTGGTGCGCCTAGGCCTTCCTCTCTGACCCGTGGTCGTTGCTGCTCTGGTGGTGGTTTTTCTTTTCCCTGTCATTGCTGGTTTGCCTTGGCCAAACCACGGTGGGCGCTAATGTTGAGACTAGCGGTCTCAGACAGTGTGGAGGAGGTGGAGGCCTCCGCCCGCCAGGCGCTGCCCTCAGGCGGAGGCTCGGGATACAGGCACGACAAATGGGCGTGTAGGGGAATGGCACATAAAACTAGGGTTTTATTCATTCATTATCCAACCAACCTCCCGTACTGTTACAAGTGTTCCCTATTTATAGGGCTCAACTACCACTTTTACAGAGTTTACAATAGTACCCTTCAACTGCTACAGTACATTCTCGGAATATTCCACTACTCACCTTTCCTCTCGGGAGTAATCTTGTCATGCCGCCCTCAGGTACTGGGCCTGCGCGATCAGCCGGCCCATCAGGCCTCAGGACTCGGCGATGGGCCTTTGGGCCTCCGCCATCGGTCTTCGCCTCATCATGCCTCAGGATTCGGCGAAGGGCCTTTGGGCCTCCGCCGTCGGTCTCCGCCCCTAGGGCGCCGGGGCCGCAGACCCCCGACGCCCAGTATTGTCGTCCTCCTGCTTGGGTCTCTGCCCCTACAAGCGGAGGCTGAACCGGCGCGCTCGTGCCATCCATGAGCGCCTTCCTCTGGTTACCTGCACACACACGTAGGTAGCGTTGGCACTTGATTAGCCTTGCAACAGGGCGGTCTCCACCCCCTCCGCCCGGAGACGCCTACGAGCTAACCGGGCGGAGGCTGCGTCAGGGTCACCGGCAGCGTCCTGCAAGCAGTCTGAGAAACCATCATCTTTCTGGGTCCGGAGGCGCGGTAGCTGGGCCTTTGCTTAGGTAGTTGGTCGGAGACGTCTCTGCGAACTGCTGGCCGCATAGGTCTCTGCCACTCTCGAAGGCCGTGTTACAACAGGTTCTAACCATTGATTAGTCTTGTCAATGATGATTAGTCTATGTTTAGCTCTTTTATTTGACGTTCTAAACTTAGAAGTGATTTTTTAGGGCCTATTTTGCAGGGCTTCTCCCTGGCTCCAGTTTCTCCGGAGGAGCCCTGCCAAACATTTTCTTGGAGAAGCTGTTTTTCCAGTAAAAAGCAGAGGAGCCGGAACCGTTTGGTCGTGGCTCCTCCAAAACGAGCCATGCCAAACACCCTCCTAGTCATGAACACGTGAAGCAGATTAGTTAGTTATCTGTGCTTACATATGGTTTGCGTGCTTCCGGAGATGAACACGTGAAGCCAATTAATCACTACTGTATATTCGTCTTGCTCTAAAAGCTACTCGAGTTCGTCGTCATCGTGCCTTTAATTGATCTCGTCAAAACTCTCTCTGTTTGACCAGTCCACCGGATCCATCGAGTCTCTTTCCTGGTTAACTAATACTAACGCTAATGGCTGATGCTGTCATGCACGCGCTGAACAATAGTAGTAGCAACACCAGTTACACAGCACGGACCTCGTCAGCCGATGGAGTAATAATTTAATATCCACGATCGAGCTTCTGCTAACAAAAAAACTATCATGACGAACAATTGACAGAATCTCGCATTGTGCGTTGTTCTTGCACAAAGCTCCCACGGAATCCGGCCGCAGCATTCTTATTATCACCAGATTCCACTACATTTTGTGCTGGTTGAGCTCCCTAACACAACACCAGCATACCAAGAGGCCAAACAAAATAGAGCGCCCAAAACAAGGGTCTCTTTCGATGTCAGACCTCTATCGCAATCCATCCTTTACTTCAGACGTCCAAAATCGAACGGCTGCCTAGTCTAAACAAACCAAGCGGCTTTCTAACACCTCCGTCCAAACAGGACCCGAATGCGCCTCTTTTCAACGTGCTTCCACCATCTATACAAAAAGTCACAACCAACTCAACCTTGCATTGTGTCGTGTTTACAGGGCAAGGGCAAAGGAAAGGAGCACAAGAAGATGACAAAAAGAAAAGATTAATTACCACTTGATGATGATCTACCATCAGCAGGCAAGGAGCCAGCGGTGGGGCTAGGGGGGCTCCAGCCCCCCCCCCCCAAGCGAAGCCCCGTAGAGCCGTCGTCTGAAATTTCAGCTGTAGATGTATAGGTAAGAGGGGCTGAGATTTGCTAAACCCCTTTTCTTGCTAATTGTCGTTGTTTAGCCCATTCTAAATTTTTTCATAGCTTCATCCCTGACCATCAGCATCATTAAAACGAACCTAACCATCTGTCTAATCTACCTACCTAGAGTATAATTAAACCCATCCATTTCGAGCTGAAGGTAGTTAAATTTGAGGTAAACAACATGTACGATGGAGAGGCCTCGCCACGGGGCCACGGCCACGGCCAACTACGTACTCAGTCGTCGGTGTGATAGAGTACGTGCTGATCAGTCGGTAGACTCTTAACTTAGGTACCGTTTAGTTGGCAAAATTTTTAGCGAAATGCCACTGTAGCATTTTCGTTGTTATTTGGTAATTAGTGTCCAATCATAGTCTAATTAGGCTTAAAAGATTCGTCTCGTGAATTTCGTCTAAACTGTGTAATTAATTTTATTTTTTATTTATATTTAATGCTTCATGCATGCGTCCAAAGATTCGATGTGACGAAAAATCTTGAAAATTTTAGCATTTTGGAGTGGAACTAAATAGGGCCTTAGAAAAACAGATTTGGTAGTGTACCTCGTCGAGTGCAGTCGTGGCCATAGCGCCGCCAACAAGGTGGCCGCGACGTGTCGGTGTAGGGGAAGCCGTGTAGGCGCCCGCTAGGTAGTCGACGGTAGCAGCAGCGTAGGCGCGGACCAGTGGCGACGGTGAAGGCGGTGGACTTCCCGTCGCTTACAGCACGCCCTTTTAGATCGGACTATGGCTATGAACCTCGGTGGGGCGCTGACGGCTACGGTGAACCTCGTACTTTACGCCCCGGCCTCTACCTTCCTTGTTATAGCGCTGCGCGACGGGGCCATCAGCCAGGAGAATAGTTGGATGTCCCGATCATAGCGCGGATTAAGGATCTAATTAACCGTTGGACCAACCGGTGCAGATCGGTCTTACACGGTGGTCTGCCGTCCATGGGGCAGCAGCTTGAGCGCTTCGACGAAGGTGTTCTTGAGCCTGCCGAGGTGAGGCCTGACGTTCTGCTTGTCCAGGTACACGGCCTTGAGCGCGTCCCACCCCTGCCTATGGATGGCGGCGGGGTCCCTGATCACCGGATCATCCTCGCCGTACTCCTCGCTCAGCGTCGTCTCGTCCTTCTGCACCACGTACTCGAGGTAGTGCACCTCCATCCCTTCCGCGGGCTCCCGGAACGTGCCGCGCGCCAGCCACTCCAGCCCGCCGTACGGCACCACCTGCACCAGCACGGCCCCCGCGGGGAGGAACACCATGTTGGTGAGCCCATCGCCGTGCACGCCCACCATCACGTCCGCCGAGTTCACCAGCCGCGCGAACCGTGCCACGTCCGTGCTCACCTCCGGGTCCCCCGTCCGCACGTCGAATCCCAGGCTCGTCGCCATGTCCGCCATGGCGCGCTCGTTCAGCAGCAGCCGCGAGGTTCTCCGCGAGATGATGAGGAGGCGCGGGCGACGGCGGATGTCCCACCGGTCCCCGCTCGGCGCCGCCGCCGCGCGCTCTAGCCCGAACGCGTCCCGCAGCATCGCGCGGAACTCCGGCATGGACACTCCGCCGGACGACGGCGACAAGGACGGGTCCACGCCTAGCTCCCGGTGGAACGTCGGCCCCACCACGACGTGCGGGTAGCACCGGACCTCGGCGTCGGCGTCCGAGTCCACCACCTCGTGCCGGCTCAGCTGCTGCAGCACCTGCAGGTACTTGGTGGTCCACCACGGCTTGTAGCTGCTCACCAGCAGCTGCACGTCGCCGCCGTACCGCCGCGCCGTGATGAACGCCGGGATCAGCACGTCCGTGTAGTCGTGGAACAGGTTGCCCGTGAACCCGCCCGTCGACAGCACGAACGCCGTGGCCGAGCTGTTCACCGTGCACCGCGGCGCGTCTTCGCTTCCCGCCGGCCGGAGCGTCCACTCCTTGACGTGGGACAGCGCGAACGCGTCGTGCTTCCGGCAGTAGGGCTTCACCTTCCACTCCCGGTCCAGCGGGCTCACCAGCACCGTCTGGGCGCGCCCCACCACGCGCACGTCGCCGGCCGCCTCGCAGGTGTCCGACCGCCGGCTCGACTCGTAGCACACCGGCTTGCTCGCCCGCTCGGCGTGGTCGTCGCCGGCCACAATGGCCGTGCTGCCTATGCCGCCACTGCCTGAACTGGAGTCGGTGGGCTTGGACCGGGTCTCGTCTTCCTCCTCCTCTGCGACAGACAGAGCAAAAATCAGCTCAAATTCACCGGATCTGCTTGCTACCGTGTACTAATTCGGTGGACGTGTATGCGTTCTTCTGTCCCAGATTTCAAGAAACTGCCAAGAAAACTTCACCACAAACTGTACAGCACGAATGGGAAAGGATTTGCAGCAATCTTGGACTGAATCACGCGGTTGCGTACATTCAGATAGAAACGCAAACGCGAGAGGAACTAGTCGGAATTACCAGCGGCTGCGGCCTCATGGGCGGTGGCCATCTCGCCGCTGTCTTTCGCCATTGCCTGGTGCTCCTCTGCTTTGATGGCGTCCCCTGTTTTACCTGCGCATCCCAACCCACACAGCCCAGCTCAGCTCAGCTCAGCTCAGCTCAGATAACCGAATCAATCAAGAACACAAGAAGAAACCGGCGGCAAAACGCCATGGCAATCAGCGTACCGATCAGGGAGAACTTGGCCCGGACGAGGGAGAGCAGGAGGAGGGATCCGAGCATGAAGGCTATGAGAGCCACATTCCCCAGCCTCCTCCCCTCCGCCCTCGACAGGTTCCGGTTGGACTTCATGGCCTCCCTCTCCCTCCCCCACCTCGGTCGTCGAGCCTCCTTCCTGTCTCCACCCGGATGCTTCTCGCTCGAGGTGAGATCGTGAGAAAGAAATATATACGGCGGCGATACTAGAGTATACTAGGCAAATGGAGGAGGTGTGCGGCAGCACGCACTAGCTGGTTGTTGCTGTCGTGGCGTTGTTGAACAGGCCAACAAGGCTTGAAATGGTAGTGCGGTTGACCCGGCGACAGGCATAGCTCAACGCACACGATGCGGAGAGCGGGCCACCGGGAGAGATGACGGGAGGGAGAAGGAGCAAAGCAAAGCGTGAGGAAAAGGGCAGATGACTTGTTGGAGTAGGCTTGTACTACCTTGAGAGTGAGAGAGAGCACATCGAAAGCGGCCGGAGCTGAGCTGTGAGCCTGTGAGCAGAGCAGCTGCGGTGAGGTTCACGTCGTCGTCGTCCTTCCCTCGACGGTTACTGCTCCGCTCGCACCGGCGTGCACTTCGGCGATTTTTTTTTTGTTTTCATGATTTGCGTTGCCGGATTAGGACTAGTTTTATTGCTTCAAGACAAAGGACAAAGTCAAAAAGATCAAAACCCCAGCTGTGATTAGGATCCTGTTTGGATTCACTTGGGCTAATAGTTTGCTAACTAATAATAGCTAAAAACTGCCAACTATTAGCTAGCAGGGTTGTTTGGATTCACCAGCTAATAGATGGTTGAATAGTTGGTTAAAATCATATATAAAAAATTAGCATTTATTAGCATCCATGTATCAACTAATGAGCTAATTGTCAGCACTTTGACTTGATAATAGTTAGCAAGTCTATTAGCATACCTTTTGGATCTCTACCTGTGTTATTTTGGTGGCTACCCATTAACACTAGTGGATTCAAACGTACCCTACCTTGTACATTCACAAAACTTGTGTAGTCTCCTTTGTCTCTTAGAAGAATACTCACTCCATAAAAATAATTCTAAGCTTAACGAGATTTAAAAAAAATAGTGTCGACATTTCTATTTACAAATAGATATACCCTCTCTGCCTAAAAAAGAATATAACTATGAGTTGCGTGCTAGTTAAAGTGGTTCATGTTTAACCAAATTTTTAGCGAATGATACTCACATTTATGAATCCAAAAATATCAATATTAATCCTAAATAGATATCAAAATTCAGCATGGAATATATTTTCAGCCGGCCAGGACGCGGTGGCGCCTCTGCGAGCACCGGGCCACGCGGCTCTTGACGATCACGGACGAGTTGGTTAGTTGGGCTTGCGTGGCTGCGGTGGGAGGCTGTTGGGCCTTTGATTGGCCACGTAGAGGGAAGCCATCTCTTAATGGGCTGTGCTCAACAGCATTATATGACGGAAATATAGACCTAAGTAAATTACAAATGTCCCAGATTTTATATACACAAATATCATATAAAAATGAAGGAAAACTTCAACGTTTCTTCATTTGTGAACTTTGAATACAGATATAATATATTAATGTTGCTAAAGTAATATGAGCATTACATATTTTTTTCGGGAAGACTATCTTCAAACTTTATATCATAGCATCAGAGAAGTACTGTGCCTACAGAAGAAGAAAATAAATTCTTATCATTTCGGAAATAGTAATGGTTATATTAGCAATAAGACACAAATATCAAAACAGTAACGAAGTTACATTTCATAATGACTTATACTTACATTATCAGCATAGAATTTTCTCATAAATTCTAAATTCACCTTGTTGTGTTGAGCTGTTACTATTTGGAATAGGAATTTTGCACGTAGAGCTAACACATCAGCCTGTAATAATTTTTTTTGAATTTTTAAGTTCGTTAGAAAGTAAATTATTAAATTCAATAAAAAATGTATTTAATATTTAGCTTGAACCGAAGAATATTATAAGAAGATATGTTTTCCTTACATTAGAGAAATTCTCTAAGGTTGTATCATCAAAAGTTTGCATAAGCTGCAACACGAAAATTCCTGAATAATACCTACATTATGTAAAGAATTTCTGAAGGTTAGTATAAATAGCGAAGGCATATAACTTTTAATTCATTCAGGTTGAGAAACCCAAGAAAATAAGAAAATACATACAACACATATTGTTTAGGATCAAAATACATACAACTAGTAGTGTGATTACATGGCATACAACACATAGGTAGCATACTGTTTAGATGGATATGGTATTTGAATTCAATGAAACTGCACTGTGTGAAAATAACAAAAACAAACAAAACGAGTGTTCAACTGCACTTTTGAAATGCTGCAGCTAAATAGCACACTGAAATTCAGTTGAAATTAACACTAATGTGTCATGTTGCACATGAAGAAATGCAGTCAAACACTCGTTGGAAGTCAGCACAAATGCACAATTGAGATTTAAAGTTCTCGTAACAATGACTCTTGGTACTGCAAGCAAGGCACAGTTGCTATGGCTGCTCATTAAATATATCTACAAGTTTGGTTGACAGTATGACTATTTTCAAATGCATTGGCTGTTTGTGCCCAGTTACATCTCTTAATATTTATATATGTTGTTAACACTGCGTATTTCCAAAAAAAAAATCACAATTGTTTGTACATTCAATATGTGTTTCTCCAAACTTCAGCAATCTATCTTTTGTGACCGTAACTACAACCTATTGAACAGGGACTGACTGCTCTAAATTTATTTCTTACTCATTGCAAGTTCATTCGCTAAGCACTTGTTGAAAGTAAGCACAATAGGACAATTGCAAAATGTAATTGTTTTTATTATACATATATCATGTTCACCTAAATTTGCACTTTGCAATCTTCAAATATAGTATTGATAACTCATAAATGTTGTAGATGATATTGTCAGGAAAGTTGGCTTCAAAAAAATCTCCTGAAATTTCTGATAATATTCTGAAGTTGTCTAGTTGATGAATCTGTGTTTTTATTTGGGTCCATAACATAGAAAGCTTTATGGAGAAAGTTCACAACAACCAAAAATCATTGGTTGTTTATGAAGCAAGGGATATGTAGCTGCATTTAACAAAAATCAATGTAAAATCGAACGGATATAGAAAATTAAACACAAATTTATACCACTTACAAGTTTTGCACGATGAAGACTAAATCCAACAGATTCAAGAAATGTATTCTTGTACATGTTAAAGTCAATAGTATCTTGCATTACAATAGACTATACAGAAAAATAAAAATTAGTTACAAGAATAATAACTAGACATTTATTCATTCTCTCAAAGATGATACTTACTATAATGGAATTGTGAAAGAACAGAAGGAAAAGGTGGCCTTCAATATGAGACATTAATTTTTTATTCAATGATAACATCTTGTAGAAACAATGCATAAGATGAAAATGTAACCAACCACCATTCATCATTGAAAAAGAAATTTTGTACAGGTGAACCCAAGATGTTCCAATTTGAACTAATCTAAAACTGTAATGAGAAGATGAAAAAATTAGGGGCCGTTTGCATCCTTTAATTTTGGGAGATGTCCTTGGAATTTACTTAAAAGCCTAGGCTATTTAGTTTGGATCCTTGATAATGAAATGCATGCTGACATGTTTCTTGATGATAAAATACATAGAACACCTCATTTACTGGAAGGGAACATGGAAATATGCATCACATATATGGCATGTGTTGTACTAAAACATCATGTTTTTGTCAAATAATTGTAGTTCCAGTTGTGTTATGATGATGAACTATAGAACATCAAAACATTAACTGGGAACATGAAAATTTTGACTAGGAACGTTGAATCATTCACTGAGAACCATCAAACATTTATGTGAAACCGAACATCACATGCACAACATTATAACCTAAAATAAACTATACAACATAAAACTTTAGATGTTCTATGGATATGACAATTTACTTTCTTTGGTTTATGACTATTTTATCAGTCAAGAGATGGAATAATATATCCTTAATTTCAATGTTTTGCACAGTACTGCCTTCAGCTTCTGGAGATTCATTTGATTCTTCCACTTGATTAATTTGGTTGTTGGTTATATAGCCTTTGTTTGAATGATCTGCACCAACAACAAAATGCTTTGAAATGTCAGGTTAGTGAGATGGCAAGATTATAGTCTTTGGCTGGGCATTGTTTGAAGATCAAAAGGCAAAAACATTTAAATGGTTGATGAGCACTTTCTTTGAAGTAATGGGAGGGAAAGAGCAAATGTGATAATGACAAACCAAGACGCTGCGATGAGGAAAGCAATTCAAGAATTGATTCCAGGCACTGTGCATAGGAACTGCTTTTAGCACATCATGAGGAATTCTCGAGAACACCTAGGAACACTTATAAGGACAAGAGATGGTTTAGCCATTAAGTTAAAAGCCCTAATCTATGATTCATTCACCGAAGAAGAATTTGAAACAAGATGGTCAAGAATGTTGGAGAAACACAGTTGGCTGGAAACAAACATCTCAGATCTATGTATGACTCAAGGCATATGTGGGTGCCCGTATTCGTGAAAAAGAATCTTTTGTCCTGTGAGCAGAACAGGTTTGAATGTATATGTGTGAAATATGATAGAGATAATATTTTTATGTTGCCATGTTCTGAGATTGTTAACTCAACTTGGTATCCATAAAATTCCTGACGCCTACATAAAGGAAAGATGGACTACTTCTTATCTTGAAGATGCAGTTAAGAAGCAGAAGATGATGAGAACGAATTCAGAAGGAAACCAAAGTGGGAATAAACAAACTTATATGCATTGATGATGACAAGGAGTGCCACAATATATGCGTGTATGAGTAAGGATTTAAAGAAAAGTCAGAAAATACATGAAAGAAATAGAAAAGGTTGTACAAAAGATTAATAATGAATCACTAGTAAAACAACAGTTGGAATCAACAAGCAGCACATCTATCTTCAAAGAACCAATTGTTCAAGTTGCAGCTATTGTTCGAAAGAGTCAAATATTATTGAGACAAGTTGAGAAAAAGAAGTTAGCAGCAAAGAAAAAGAAGACAACAACAAACTAGGCACACAAGAAGTTGTGATGAACGGTTGAAAAAGAGAAATAAACTGATGTTTTTATATATTCTACATTCCATAGTTGAATTAAATTTATACTATGGCTGTATGGTATGTATTTATATGGATTTTAAATTATTGTGTAGGAGTTGGATCTGGTTATGATGGATTATAAAGTACTTAAAATTTTTGTGGCAATAGAATCTGGTTATGTTGGATTATTGTTTGAGAATTGCATTTTATTCATTATAAGTACTTAAAATATGTAATGGATTTTTGTTTGCTATATTATAATGATGAACTATAGAACATTCACCGGGAACATCAAAAAATTCACTAGGGACATCGAAATAATGACTGAGAACATCAAAATATTCACTGCGAACTTTTACTGCGAACATTTAGATTAATAAAGTTACATCTAACTTATTCTAATAGAACATCGAAGTACACATGTTGGAACATGACATGTGCTGTCGGGTTCATAAACCCGGGGTCCCTCGAGGACTGGCTTCCATGCCCGGGCTCGACCCAGGAAAACAACATATATTCCATGGGATGGCCCAAAAAACTAAAACACAGTAGGCCGGAAGGGTAGTCCGGTCGTCGACTGAAAGGTCTACCCGTAAGAACAGGCGCCCGCTCGTCAGCTTCTTCGGCCCACCTCTCCGACCGGAGCACTCGCTTCAGGCACCAGCCGTCTCCAAGCAATCTCTCCAATCAAAAGGCTTGGCCCAAAACGCTGCTTCTTGCTCCGACCCCGCGATCGGGGCTCACGGGAAGCCTGCTCACCGCTCTTCTCCGATCGGCGCACTAAGGGGCGACTGGAGCCATCCGACCGGGGGCTCCCCATTCAGAAGGAACCAGAAGACGTGCGGAGAAAGGCAAGGCATGGCTCACAAGTCAAAACCACTGTACCAGGGACCATACCCTGCGCAAAACAGTGCTCTGCAGCCACCCTGACACAAAGTATTGTAGGAGCCGCTAGAAACTCCCATACGGTAAGCCCCCCACGTGTCTCTGGACATCGATCGCAGCATGGGCTCCAGGATTTGCCATACCGAGTGAACATACCACGGCTCCTCACATGCCACTAGGCATCAAGAAGTATTTGCAGGTACCAGCGTCCATCCTTCCTGAAGAAGATATCTCGACACCCCCCCGTGCACATCTGACATCCTACAGCGACATCGATAGTATTGGGAGGCTTCAACCATTATCCAGTTTTCATCACCGTCGGTAGTAAGGCTTAGAAATATCTGTACTCTCTCCCTCTCACCTGTAAAGAGCCATCCCCTTCATCTATAAAAGGGGATGCGCTCCCTCCAACCAGAGGAGATTGACTTCTTCAAACTCAGACTCACTAGATCGACACCAACCCCTTACAACCGCAGTACCACCGAGTTCCGACCGCAACCCTTCCGATCGGAGCCTTTCAAACCTCTTGTATACCCCCTCCTTTCTCCTTCTCGTTTGTAACCCCACTACAGACTTTGAGCACCTGGGCTTAGGAATAAAGTCACCGATCGACCCCGACTGGACGTAGGGCACGTTGCCTGAACTAGTATAAATCCCGTGTCATTGAGTACTAGGCCACCTCCGATCACAATGTACAGCAAAACTACAAATATTTACTAGTTGGTCACTTTCTACACCGACAGTTGGCGCTGTCCATGGGGAAAACATTGTACGTTCAACACTCTTTTGGTCATCGAATGGCCCATTTTTCCGCCACCCCCACCATGGTGGGCTCGGGCGATACGATTCGCTCTGGCTCGCTGGAGTTCCCTGCACTCTCGCCTGCCAGGATGCGGGTTCCACCCATCTTCGAGCCATCCTAGGCCTTTCGCTTTGGGAGCCTGGACTTTGTCGCCAACCGGCTCGACGTACTTCACCTCCGCGAGGAGGCTCATGACCCAGCACCCGTCGGAGGGACGTCCTCCATCAACTCCGGGACGCGCGACTTCAATGGCGCGGCATCTGCGCTTCATTCTGAGCAAACTCTCTACTCAAACCCCGTTGTGAGTAATATACATGCTGTTATTTACTTACCGCACTATATCTTCCGCCAAATACCCAGTGGGTTACCGTTGTCCCCATCGTAGCCGCCATACGCCCGGTTCCCCTATGGCCTTGCGTCTTCCATGGACGCATACGCCCGGGGACTCTAAAAGGTGCTGGCACCGCACCCTCTCATGTCTGAGTTCATGGAGATGGTGAGCTATGCTCCCACTTGTTTCCTCGACATCATGGATGACGACGTCGGGAGTGGCGGCTCCAGCATCGGTGACGTGGCGCCTAGCCACCGTCTGTCCTGAGAGTACGCTGCGGCGGATGCCCTAGAACGGCCGCTAGGGGTAATGGAGTCCTTCCGGACCCATGCCCCGCCGAGTCCTCATGCGGAGACCCCTAAGCTCACATGTGAGCTCGGGGAGGATCTACGACGACAGTGGCCGCATCAGCCGCCAACTGCACCAACACGCCCGGCACACCACGCTGCGCCCTGTGCACATGGACCGGTGGGCGGCGATCGGGGTCACGCCCGTTAGCCCTAGAGCAATGCTCCGATTCGGGGGACCAACCCCCCACAGTTCGCTCGGGCCAGCCAGAATGTTGCCGCTGCGATAATGCTCCTGCATGACCTACCCGAGCCGAACGACCCTCGTGGACGAGCAATCCACCAGAACCTCCGGGCACTGTTGGAGACCGCCGCCGTTCAACAAGCGGAGTGCTCCGTATCACGACGCTGACTCGCGACCTCGCTCCCCATCCGGGGAACAAGGACGCTACAGATGGGGCACTACACCTTGTCATCACCACAACCACCGATTGTAGCACAAGAAGCCGCAACCGCACCTCGTCTTGACTTGACGGCCACCCCGTGCCGATCGCCTATCTATGCGCGGCTTGGGCCAAACCAAGACACGTGCAGTGTCGGTCGGAGTCCCAGCCCTGATAGCCTAGAACCACGGACCTTTGTCCAACACCCCCAGTAAGCGCCTTTTCTGCCGCGCTTCAACGGGGGCCGCAACAAAGGCAAAGCCAAGCGCCAGGATCAAGACGAAGGCCCCTCCACACAGAGGGGAAAGAAGAACAGAAAGGATCGCCGCCGACCGGCCAACTCCACGTTGGCCACCGCGGTAGATTATGCGAGCACTCAGCCCTAGCAAGACCCTCCGGGCCACTTCCACGATCTCATGGAGAGCCCATGCACCAACCATAACTATCCCATCAACCATCTCTACAAGGACTGCCAGCTCCTTAGGCGCCTGCTGAGGTAGGCCGGTAGGCCAAAGGAAGAAAAAGGCGAGGAGACAGCGACCGAAGAAGGGGGGCGCATTGGACAAGGATCCAGACGACTGGAGCACGAAGGGATCCAACCGGAAGCCTACCGACTGAAGGACAACAACAACAATGATGCTCTCTCTGACGACCTTGGAACAACTATGTCTTTTCTTCTCTCCCTAAGTTTCAGTCTTACCTTTACTTAGCGAACGCTCCTATAAGAGCGCCCCGACCCAAACACTTTTCGGCTCGGGGCGCTCGGGGGCTCCACTAGGGGGCTCTACTACCCCTTTGTTTTTGTTTTTACCCTAAGTACTCTTTTGGTTTTGTATGAAGAAACTCCTTCCTACCTGAATAAAAGGGTAGTTCGTTCCTTTGTTTTACTTTATGTAACTTTGCTTTAGAACATTCCGACTGATCGCACCCCGCCTTTTTCTACGGCTACGACCGGCCGAGCCTCGCGGGCCATGCCCCGGGCTCACAAAGTTGTGACCTACGGAACAAATGGGCAGGTACGAGATAGAAAGAAATTTAAAACAAAATTATGCTAAGGGAGAACTAAGGAACGAAAGGGAACAGGCTTCCCCGAACGGAGCAACTCCATCACAAAAACAAAAACCGATTGCAGTCATTAAAACACACATGAATGTTTTACACAGGGGTTCCCCCCACACGAACTTAAACTTTTTACATTCTTAAACTTTTTACATTTACTAACTACTTGTATTTAAAAAAAAGGTATTAAACCGACCCGGCGGCATCTGTTGACGGCGCGACCGACGAAGGTGTAGGCTGCTCGCTCTCCGGTAGTACGACGTTTGGCTCGATCAGGGCCGAGGCGGCGTTACCCCCCGATCTAGGCTCCATGCTATCTGTAAGCTCGGAGGCATCCTCTCCACGCATGCTTCGGGCCATGTCCTGACGACGAACATCCATCACCCACTCGGCGGAGACTTGCTCTAACACCAACCGCGCGTGCGGCAGCAGGCTCACCCCCATTGACTGGATGTCCTCCATGCTCAGGCCTTCAGCATACCCGCCGCAGATAGTGGTGAAGTCCAGGTTCAGGTGGTACGTAACCACCGAGGTCAGCACCCTCGACGCTCCATAAAACAGCCTACTCCTGACGGGGTCCTTGACCGTGTCCGGGACCTCCGCCAGCTGAATCGCGGACGCGCTGGTACTTGGCGCCGACCCAAAGACTTCCGAGATGACGAGCTGGGTAGCATTGCGAATCTGACCAAGCTCCCCCTCGAGAGCACGTCGCTCTTCACAGGACTTGGCCAGCTCCTCGACATTCCAGCTGAAGTTCGCCTTGGTCGTCTCCAGGTCTCGCTCCGACGCCTTCACCTTTTCTCCTAGCTCTGCGAGGAGGGCAATAAGCTCAAAAATAGGTTGGGGGAAAAGGAATCAACACCACGAGAAAACAAAAAGGTATGCACCGACGTGAGAGGCCTCAAGGGTGGAGAGATCCTCTGCATGCCGAGCCGCCTGCTCGCGTAGCCGGGCACTCACGTCCTCCATCCCCATCACCTGGTCCTAGAGCGTGAGCACCTCCTGATCCGCCTTTGACCGGGCCTCTGCTCCGCCTCTAGGGCCTTCTGTGCTGATCCCTGGGCGGCTCGCTCCGGCTCAAGGGCTACCAAGGCCTCTTGGAGCGCCGCCTCAGTGCTCGCCAGGGACATGCGCAGCCCCGCCTCAGTCTCCACCTAATGAACCTTTGCCGCCTCGAGCCCTTGTTCGACAGCAGTCGCCCGCTCTTCCACACGCTGCTCCTCCACCCACGCTGTAGCTGGCTCGGCCGCTCAGACCTAGGACTCACGGCAAGCGAACTCCACCCGGCGCTCAAGCTCGGCCATCCGGGCGTTTTCCGCCCAGAGGAAGTGAGACTTGCGGGACGACACCTTCCTTATTTCCTGTCGAAAACAGGCATTATAGAAACAACCAACGAAAGATTCAAAGGGCAAGGAGAAGTACCAAAAACTCACCTCCGCGGCAAGCTGCAGGCCGACCTCAACTAGCTGCTGGGCAAACTGAGCCTGCTTCCGGGCGCTCTCCAGCTTCGCGGACAGCTCGGTAAGCTCGGACACCACGACACGCCCTTGTCCGCCAAAAAATTCCCAGAGCTGGCGCTCCTGGGAATCCCAGAGGACGAACCTCGCCTTCGATGGGTCCTTAGGGAAGGGCCACTCCAGGTCACCCTCTGATGAACCGCCGGAGGGCCCAGCCTCTGACCAGGCACCTACCGACTAGAGGACAACAATGACAATGTTCTCAATAACACTTGGAACATTGAACAGCTACGTTGTTTTTCCCTTAGAATCGGTCTAAACACCTTCGGTTAAAGCACATGCTCTCGTAAAAGCGCCCCCGCCCGAACACTTTCAATCCGGGTCGCTCGGGGGCTCCATAAATATACAAATATTGAGTACTACCTCTCTGTTTTGTTTACTATTGTATGGAGAAATTCCTTCCTACCCTAACGAAGGGGTAGTTCATTCCTTTAAATTTACCTTACGTAGCTTTGCTTTAAAAATTCTGACTGATTGCACCCCGCCTTTTCCTATGGCTACAATCGACCGAGCCTTGCGGGCCATGCCCCGGGCTCGCAAAGTTGCGACCTACGGAACAAACGAGCTGGTACGAAATAGAAAGAAATTTAAAACAAAATTATGCTAAGGAGAAACTAAGGAACGGAAGGGAACAAGCTTCCCTGAACGGAATGACTCCATCACAGAAAACAAAATACCATTATAACTGTTAAGTACACGAACATTTTATACGGGGGCTTCCCCCACAAATTTAAAACTATCCGCTTCCACTAAACTACTATTATTTTTACATGCTACTGGGGCGGCCTGGCGACATCCGACGATGGTGCAACCGACGAAGGCTCGAGCTGCTCACTTCCCGACGACGCGACATCTGGCTCAGCCAAGACCGGGGCGACATTCACCTCCAATCCGACATTAGGCTCCGGGTTTGCAAAAGGATCTGTAAGTCCACCCCCTCGCTCACTCTTTCTCTCACTTAGGAACCGCCGTAGCATACAGGCACTCTCAGTGAGAAAGAAGAAGGAAGGAAGAGCGAGGAATCTCCACCAGAAGAGACCACCAGACCTCCCTGAGTCGATCGAGTCACCTAGGAGAGATCAACCGGCCTCCTGAGTTGATCGATTCACTCAGGATAAGCACCTGAGATACAGGTAGGAAGCGAAGGGGCACCCCATGTGGGCCATGCCGACTCCATCTTGAATGACGAGCACGGGTCCCAGTCGGACATTTCCGACTAAAGCTCTCCGAACCCCCCATCTCTTATGTCATCAAGGTAAGCATGTGTTCATTAAATACAAAATTGTTCACACAAGAGCTAACCCACGATTGACAAGCACAGGTCTCGGATGGGCATTTCTGACTGGAGCTCTTCGAACCCTGTCGCTCCAGTCTTCAAGGTGAAACACCATCAAAGCCCCTCTATTTCATTACAAATCATTCATACATCCATACGCGCATTCATCTCATACGCCTGAACCCCCCGGACGGTTAGGGCATGAACCGCCCAAGGGCTCAGGAACTAAGCATCGCACGTGCAGCGAAATGCACCAAAACGCTCCGTGTTGCACCACGAAGTGGAGGCTTGCCTCATTCGACATGAGCAACCAAACAGAGCTAGGGGAGAAAACCATAGATGAGCACCGTGCGGCCTTCGCCCGGTCTGGCAAACCGGGTCATCTCAACCTTCTCGTTTGATCCTGAACCTCTCGCCAAGCCCACAAAATCTCCATCGAGGGGAGGCCATCAGGCCACCTAGGTCAGTCTATGGAATGACCTAGGCATCTATCGGGCTATAGGTAAAGGAGTAATGGAATGCCACAAGAGGGCTATGCTAACCCCGTCACGAACGACGGACCCGGATTCCACTCGATCACACCCGTTAGCGAGCTCACCGAGCTAGTCTTCGAGCCCGAGCGATCGGGACAGGCGATGAAACTCAGCCCCTCTGGTTGTGAGGAACCAGATGGGGTAGCGCAAAAACGACTCACAGCTCCCACGAAGGCCTGACAAGGCTTGGGGGTTTAAACGCCATGGGACCATGACTCCGAACTCACGTCGACAGGATAGGCGACATCTGGCTATGGCTTGGGACCGTGACTCCTTAATTCATGTCGATAGGATAGGCGACATCTGGCTATGGCTTGGGACCGCGACTCCTTAATTTGCGTCGACGGGATAGGCGACATCCGGCTATGGCTTGGGACCACGACTCCTTAACTCGCGTAACGGCTTCAGACGGCTTCACTAACTAAAACTAACTCTTTCGATCCACGGCAAGCACCGACGCCTGGGTCTACTCGCGACTCCACCTTACCCGATCCCACGGCATGCACCGACGCCAAAGATCGAACTCTGTTGCATCCGAAACTAAGTTATTTTCGTTCACGGCGTGCACCGACGCCGGGGCTTGTTTCAAAAACTAGACTTCCTCGCCCGATCCCTGCGCTTAAAAACACCTCGGCTGCACAACGACACCACGGTTAAACAAAATCATGTCTTAAAACTCAAAACACGCGCACCCACAGACACAACACAAAGAACCCCCCAGTCGGTTCCGCCTGAACCACCCGGGGCCTCGAGGGCTACACCCACGGGTGCGCTCGCGCGCACCTGCCAGCAAGGCAAAAATCCCCCGGACAATTCAGATCAAATCGCTCGGGGGCTCGGGGGGCTCCTGTCGGGTTCATAAACCCGGGGTCCCTCGAGGACCGGCTTCCACGCCTAGGCTCGGCCCAGGAAAACAACATATATTCCATGGGATGGCCCAAAAAACTAAAACACAGCAGACCGAAAGGGTAGTCCAGTCGTCGACCAGAAGGTCTACCCATAAGAACAGGCGCCCGCTCGTCAGCTTCTTTGGCCCACCTCTCCAACCGGAGCACTCGCTTCAGGCACCAGCCGTCTCCAAGCAGTCTCTCCAATTGGAAGGCTTGGCCCAAAATGCTGCTTCCTGCTCTGACCCCGCGACTCTGACCCTGCGACCGGGGCTCGCGGGAAGCCTACTCACCGCTCTTCTCTGACCGGCGCACTAAGGCTGACTCGAGCCATCCGACCGGGGGCTCCCCGTTCGGAAGGAACCAGAAGACGTGCGGAGAAAGGCAAGGCATGGCTCACAAATCAAAACTATTGTACCAGAGACCATACCCTACGCAAAACAGTGCTCTGCAGCCACCCTGACACAAAGTATTGTAGGGGCCGCTAGAAACTCCCATACGGTAAGCCCCCACGTGTCTCTAGACATCGATCGCAGCATGGGCTCCAGGATTTGCCATACCGAGTGAACATAGCGTGGCTCCTCACATGCCACTAGGCATCAAGAAGTATTTGCAGGTATCGACGTCCATCCTTCCTGAAGAAGATATCTCGACCCCCCCCCCCCCGTGCACATCTGACATCCTACAACGACATCGACAGTATTGGGAGGCTTCAACCATTATCCAGTTTTCATCACCGTCGGCAGTAAGGCTTAGAAATATATGTACTCTCTCCCTCTCACCTGTAAAGAGCCATCCCCTTCATCTATAAAAGGGGATGTGCTCCCTCTAACCAGAGGAGATCGACTTCTTCAAGCTCAGACTCACTAGATCGACACCAACCCCTTACAACCGTAGTACCACCGAGTTCCGACCGCAACCCTTCCGGTCGGAGCCTTCCGAACCTCTTGTATACCCCCTCCTTTCTCCTTCTCGTTTGTAACCCCACTACAAACTTTGAGCACTTGGGCTTAGGAATAAAGTCGTCGACCGACCCCGACTGGACGTAGGAAACGTTGCCTGAACTAGTATAAATCCTGTGTCATTGAGTGCTAGGCCACCTCCGATCACAACGTACAGCAAAACTACAAATATTTACTAGTTGGTCACTTTCTGCACCGACATGTGCTTATGAGAACATCATGTGAATTTGATTGATTATAAATTAGTTAAAAATCTAGATGGTGTATAATGAACATATGTTTAGTGTATTAAAATTAATTACAAAACATTCACTGCAAACATGGAAACATTCATGTGGAATAGAACACACATCTTTAAGTGGCTATCCTAGCATCTATCACCCTTCTTACATCTACCATGCTCTTGTATGGTATGGCATGGCAATAAGGGATTCCTCTATTTATAGGCTATGGGGGCTCATAGGAGGATACATGTGGCCCCATTCTAGATAGTTCTGTGATAAATATCTATGTTCTACATTATTCTAATTTTCCATGGTGATAATATCTGGTATCTTCATGCCAAATATCTAGCATCAAGAAAGGTGTAGAAGCTTCCAGAAGTTTGCAATGTAACCTTCAACACTCCATCTCAATGCAAACTTTCTTCAATTGTAGACCATGTTGAGCGCTTCTCGAATTTTTTAAACTTGCTTTATTGAGTCCTTTCTTGAATATATCGGCAATTTGCTCATGTGTCTTGGTGGGCACCATTTCAATCCCTCCCTAAATAACATTTTCTCTTATATAGTGGTAGTGAACTTCTATATGCTTGGTCCTTGCATGGAAGATAGGATTTTTTGCTAGACGTATAGAAGATAAGTTGTCACAAAAATCCTTACTTGATAATCTATTGGTTGATGAAGGTCTTTCATTAATTGCCTAAGCCAAGTGCTCTCTTGTGCTGCCATTGCCACTGACCGATACTCCACTTCAATACTAGATAATGCCATGGTAGGTTGTCTCATCCTGTTGGACAGATGCACGAAGGAGTAGGGCGAGCTAATTATGCTGATCTTTCGGCGCGCCTGGACGCTCCACAACAATATGACACATGCGTCTGGACCTATTAGTATATCTAACTTTGTGTGTTTCTTATTGACATTCCACGAGCCACTACTGCAGGTTCAACAACAGTGTGCAAACGCTGGTGAAAAAGTCAAGCGCAAGTGCTGGGAAGCGGCGCCAATCACTGGGTGAGAAGGCCATGGACTACATGGGCTGGGAAGCACCACGTGAGGGCTGGTCCAAGGTGAATGTTGACGGGTCCTTTTGTGGAGCAAACTGGAAGGGCAGGGGTCAGAGTAATCATCAGAGATAGCAAGGGCGAGGTAGTCCTGTCGGCATGGCGTGTGTTGTTTCGCTGTGCATCAGCGGTCAAAGCCGAGGCACTAGCCTATGCGGAAGGGATTCGCTTGACCTCCTAAAAACTGACTGTAATAGTCTGGCTTACCCCTAAAAAAACTTATCATGAATGAAAAATATAAATGCATAAGCACTTACATAGCAGAAGAATCCCAATGGTCCTTGTTCTTACGCCACATCTAAAAAAGACAGAAAAGACAAGATAAGATAAACAATTTGTCTAGTGAATGAAAAGAAATGGAAGGCTAAGATGTGCAGCATACCAAAAGTTTTGATGACGTATCACAGGCTGTTACAAAAGCATTGGACGAGGATGATGGAACAAATTTTACAATAACAGCTGAAGAGCATCGCTCGTCAATGAGCTTCTCTAGCATCCTTGCAAAATGGGTCACGCTGAAATTGATCATATAGAGGGCCGCATGAGGCTCAGATCCAGAAAAGCCAAAGATAGATGCAACAAGTGTTGAACATTCAGATTAATAAAGTTACATCTAACTTATTCTAATAGAACATCGAAGTACACATGTTGGAACATGACATGTGCTTACGAGAACATCATGTGAATTTGATTGATTATAAATTAGTTAAAATTCTAGATGGTGTATAATGAACATATGTTTAGTGTATTAAAATTAATTACAAAACATTCACTACAAACATGAAAACATTCATGTGGAATAGAACACACATCTTTAAGTGGCTATCCTAGCATCTATCACCCTTCTTACATCTACCATGCTCTTGGATGGTATGGCATGGCAATGAGGGATTCCTCTATTTATAGGCTATGGGGGCTCATAGGAGGATACATGTGGCCCCATTCTAGATAGTTCCGTGATAAATATCTATGTTCTATATTATTCTAATTTTCCATGGTGATAATATCTAGTATCTTCATGCCAAATATCTAGCATCAAGAAAGGTGTAGAAGCTTCCAAAAGTTTGCAATGTAACCTTCAACATTCCATCTCAATGCAAACTTCCTTCTATTGTAGACCATGTCGAGCGCTTTTCGAAATTTTTTAAACTTGCTTTATTGAGTCCTTTCTTGAATATATCGGCAATTTGCTCATGTGTCTTAGTGGGCACCATTTCAATCTCTCCCTAAATAACATTTTCTCTTATATAGTGGTAGTGAACTTCTATATGCTTGGTCCTTGCATGGAAGATAGGATTTTTTGCTAGACGTATAAAAGATAAGTTGTCACAAAAATCCTTACATGATAATCTGTTGGTTGATGAAGGTCTTTCATTAATTGCCTGAGCCAAGTGCTCTCTTGTGCTGCCATTGCCACTGACCGATACTCCACTTCAATACTGGATAATGCCATGGTAGGTTGTCTCATGCTGCACCATGATATGGCGCCTGATCCAAGACTGAACAAGTATCATGTGGTCGACCGTCGCGTGCCACAGTCTCCAGCATGATTGGCATCACAATATCCATTCATTTGATAGTCCCTTGTCTTTTTATATAGTATACCAAAGTTGATGGTGCCCTTGACATACCTTAGTATCCTCTTGACTGCATCAAGGTGAGGCTTCTTCGGATTGCTCATGTATCGACTGACGACACCAACTAAGTAGGCTATATCAGGCCGAGTCAATGTGAGATATATCAGACTCCCAACAAGTTGTCGATACATAGTGACATCCTCCAAGTCTTTTTCTTCATCCTCTTCTAGCCTCACATTTGGATCCATAGGTGTGGAGATAGGTTTGCAGTCAGTAGTCCATACCTTTGTCAAAGATCCTTGGAATATTTCTGTTGTCCCAGAAATAGCCCTTCCTTTGTATGCTCCATCTCTAATCTAAGGAAGTGCTTCAGCTCTCCAAGCTCTTTCATTTGAAACCGGACGGAGAGATTTTCTCATGTCCTCTGTATCTCTTCAGAGTAGTCTCCCGTGATGATCAAGTCATCAACATGTGCTAGGAATACGGCAAGTCTCCCGCCCTTGGTTTTCACAAATAAGCTAGAATATGATGGAGTGACCTTAAAACCACTTTGTATTAGAAACTCACCAATCTTTCCATACCAAACTTGTGGAGTTTGCTTTAAGCCATAGAGAGCCTTTTTCAATTTGCAAACATACTCTGGGTGAATTTTGCTCTCAAAGCCTCTTGGTTGCTCCATATAGATGTCTTGTCAAGTTCGCCATATAAGAACACGTTCTTGACATCCATTTGCCATAACTTCCAAGACTTGCATGTGGCCATTGCAAGCAAGACCCGTACAGTTGTGATCTTTGCCACCGGGCTAAATTTTTCTTCATAATCTAGCCCGTATTGTTGAGAAAATCCTCGAGCCACTAGTCGAGCTTTATACCTCTCAGTTAAGCCATCTGGCCATGTCTTTATCTTGTAAACCCATTTGCATGATATGCATATCAACAACCTCGTTTTTTCGTTAGTTTAGCAAAACCAGACTAAAATAATGATCCTTAGGCCTTACATGTGGGCTGGCACCACCACAAAAGCACTAGATAGAAACTATAAAAGGAGGGATGTGACACTCAAGCCGTGGTTTTTGGGGGAAAAGGCCGAAGCCCATGCGCCGACTGCCGACTGTGGACGGCGCGCGGGATCGATCGCATCGATCGATCAGGTGAAGGTGACGAGAGCTGAGCCGGGGACGTCCGACGTGTCGACATGTCGTGTGAGATTCCATCCATTCCAGGTCCGGGACCGCGTCGCGCTTTCCTAGCTATCCGGTGGTACCCCCAGCCAGTGTCGTGGCGGGTTGGAGATGGATGCGGCGTCGGCCGTCGGGCTCCGCGCCTCCTCTGCCCACCATTTTGCCTGTGCCTCCTGCCGTTTCAGTTTTCACCACCAGCTCGGCAGTTGGAGAAAAAAAGCAACGCGACAGAGCCAGTACTTTTCCGCTGGTCATGGTCATGGTCATGGTCATGGTCATGGTCGCTTGGGTTGGGCACTGTCTGGCGCACGCATGCACGCCACCATGTGACCATCTGTGTAGTGTGTGCTACCGAACTAGTGTAAAAAATACTGCCTGCGCAGTGCGCACGGTGCCCATTGTGTGTCGGTGGCGTTGGTGGTACAGGACTAATAGTTTTTATTTTCTTTAACAGATGGTGGAGTCAGCAAGGAGAACGAGGGGCACTTTGTTAGAGGACTGCCTTGGTAACCAGGACCACAGAGGAAGAGAGAAGAAAAGCAACAAAAACAAAGGAAGCTTTGGACGCAAGTCAACCTACAGTCCCTGCTTGCAGCACAGGTCGCTGGGTTTGAGGTGAGACTATGGAACATATATGGTCCCGTTCGCTGGGAGGAATTCTGAAGGAATCTGGAGGAATTTGTGAGAGAAAAATATTATTCCGGATAAAAAAAGAAGCGGATCAAACCGGGTTCGGTACGCGAACGGGGCCATACAGAGGAAGCTTTTCTTGTTCGACCCCTGTGACTGCATACCTCCAGGCTCTAACAGTCCAACTCCAACTGAGGTGGTGGCGACCGGCTCTCCTTTTCTGATGATGACTGTCTAGGTGAGGCTCACGCTCCTGGATAAGGTTTAAAATATCACCGAAATTTTGTCCAATATTTAGGAATTTCAGTGCTTTCGACCAGAACCCATTAAAAACCACTGGACAACGCTTGAGCATATTTTTATTTTTAGAGTGTTTCATGGATATGCAAATCATGAGAATAAGTACTTATAAAGTTTTGAAATACTTGAAAATCAGCGTATTCTAGAAAGCATTACATAAAGACTTTTGCTATATATTCGTTGACAGATTTTTTTTTTGTATTAAATCTGTCAAATTTCTTTACGTTTGATTGTAATTTAAAATTTGTGCTACATATTTGATCACATAAAATCCGTCGACAGATAACGAAACACTCTCTTATAGAAATATCAAGGAAATTTCAACCAAATTGAGGCTTATCGAACGTCGTCTCTGTCACTAATCACTTTGCCATGGATTATTAATCAAAAACCAATATTCCTACGCTATTGATATCTACCCTACTTCTCAATGTCATTGCTTTGAACACATTCGTAGCTAGTTTGGTTGTACCCAAGGTTGTCAAAATCATAGATTCTAAGTTGAATCAAAGATCTTTATATAAATTGGAATCATTGAACTTGGACATAAAAATAATAGAAATATACTAGTATCGTAGAATTAGAATCTTAAACTATGATCATATAGAAGTAAAATCAGACATGGAATCGAGATTTTCACAACCATGATTCCACCCAAAGACCCTGTTCGCTTGTCCTTATAATCCGTACTTTTTAGCTTGTTTTTTCAGTCGAAATAGTGTTTTTCTTTCACAACAAATCAGCCAGACACAGTGTTTCGGCTTGATTTTTCAGCGAAACGAACAGGGCCAAAATGCACAGGTAAGTTGAGTGTCGCTGGCTACAAATCTACGACGAGGTAGTTAATGCGCACGTAATAAGGTCTTCATGGTCTTAGCCTTTGATCCGTCGATGATGTTCGCTCGTCGGCGATGTACCTTAGGCCTTGTTTAGTGGGGCTCCTCCAAAAGAGCCGGAGTCTTTTGAGGACCAAAACAACTCCGGTTTTCTTTTTTTTCACTGAAAAACAAAACCTCTTACTAAATCATTTGGTAGAACTGGTCGGCGGGGACTAAAGCCGGAGAGGAGAGAAACGCTACCAAAGAAAGGCGCGGAGCCATCACCAGCTCACCGCCCGCCGCCGCAGCATCAGAGCACACAGTTGTTGGTTGGAGACATCAGAGCCGGTTGATCAAGACTGGCCAGGCCACGGAGATCATGTACTGTACCGATGGGCCTCACACGTTTGGGTCCTGCATAACTTTGGGCCACAGGGCTCTTTCCTTGGTTTAGCTTCCTGCTCTAGTCCTGTGCTTCTCTACAGCCTGTTCGGGAGACGTAAAGGTGTGAGAGAAAAACACTGTTTAGAAAAGAAAAAAAAACTCGTCTGCTTCTCTTCTTCTCCATCCATTGAGCTCCATCGAGGAGGGCCGCCACACCTGCACGCGCCCGTAGCGAGGCGACGCGAGGCCAAGGGTCGGGAGAGAGAGATTGGAGGAGGGCGAAGATGATCTACCGCAACTGGTCGCTGCTCTCGTCGACGGTGGTCATCTGGGGCGGTGTCGCCACCGCCGGCCTCGCCGGCATCTTCCTCTTCGGCGGCAAGGTAACGCCCTCGATTCCCTCCCTGGAGCGCCGTGTACGGTGTTTGTTTCAGCTATTCCTTCGTTTGATCAGTGGTGACCATTACGACCCCTAGATTTGGGTAAGACCTGTCGTTGGGTAGGGTTTGGACAAATCCAAGCTTGGTCAAGCCCAAATCTCCTATCTGGCTGATCCCCGTTCCCCACCCTCCCCAAATGTACCCATGTCCATTTTGCCCAAATCCAATGGATGAGTAGACGACTGTCAAGAAAATGGATGAGTAGACTGAATCACTGAACAATTGGTTAACCGGCCAGCTCTGGTGCAGGGCGCTCCTCTTCCCAGAATCATCACCACGGCGACAAGGCAGCGCGTGATTGTCGTGTGCTCCGTCGGGCGGAATCACACCAGCAGCAACTGTCTGCAAGTTGAAGAAGTTTGAGAGGAACATGATTTGATTGGGATGGATGGGGAGTGGATGTACCTTTGAAGGGGTGTTCCGCTGTGATGCAGTGGAAAACTCGATACTTGCCGTCGCTGCCTTGAAGTTTTCTGCTATCTTCTTAGCTGACCGCTGGCGTCTCTCACTTGCCCTCGTGAAGAAAAATTTGGGAAGGGTAAGACTGGACAAATGAGTGATCCCCTCTCCATACCCTTTTACCAGTGGGCATACCTGTTACCCTAATGGATAAAGTTTTTTTTTAACCATATACCCTACCTGTTTGGTGTCGATGTGGATTTGGGGACTTGGTATGAATATCCAGTGACAGGTATAGATTTGGGGCAGACTTTGGGTGATGGAGTTTGTTCTCTGCAGGGTCAGATTTCTGTGGTTAGCTTAGGTCTATTGAGGACTAGCAAGGAGTTCAGGCCTGTTTGGTTCTGACCCTGGTGAAGGTGCCTGGGCCAGGCAGCTCCCCAGGGCCGTCGATTTTGAGCGCCTGGCGGCCGGATCGAGCTGCCTGGGCGAGCACCCCCAGGCCACGCTGTGAACCAAACAGTCCCTATGTAATTTTGGGTTGCCATTGCCCAGTACGTTAGTATTTAGTAATGTGGTCAGGTTCCCATGGCTACCAACTTGTCCAAGCTGAAGTCAGCTATTCTGTAGATGCTGTGTGGAATAGATATTTCTTGCTATGCATTGTTCTTCTTAAGGAATCAAGATTTTATTCTGACATGTTTAACATGTTGGCAGGAGAAATTCAATGACTATCTTTGCCGCGAAGGTGAGAGGCTTAGGCAGCAGGACAGAGCCGCAATGGGCCGAAGCTAGAGAGGAAGTTGTAGCTTGATTGATATCAACGGAGCAATAACTTTTCAAATTTACAAGGAAGAATCCTGCTTCCCTACTAGAACAAGTCCTTGTCTAGGATGGAATCCGTCTACTAGCTTTCACTTTCCTGAGCAAAACTTGCTGCATATAACAATAAATAGATTGACTCTGGTTTCTGTTGTTTCTGCAACCTGCACGGAATTCCTTGATTTTGTTTTAAAATTTAAAGGGATACAACCTATTTCTATTTGTTCACCTTCTGATTTCAATTATTTGTTTTGTAATGCTCTGTGTATCAGTTCAGAATAAGCACAGTGATAAAGTAGTTCCTTTGTGTGATTGGAGGTTCATATCCTATTTCAATGACGAACCTTTTAGCAATTTAGTCTACAATGTAGATGTCATAATCCTGGAAGTATTCGCCTTGGTTGATACTGACAATAAGTGACACGGTGAAAAAAAATGTGCTTAAATTTAGTTGTAGAGGGTCAGAGGCTTAGACACCTTTTTTCAAAGTGATTTAAGATGACTTGGAAGTGGCTGCAGAAGCACCGACCAATATTTCTGTGAGGCTGAATCATTGGTTGAATCCTAACAATTTTAATGTAGTTTTGAGATAGCATTTTTTTTGTTTACTGCAACCTGCCTGGGATTAAGTCTTTGTTGTCACTGCTGCTGTAGATTGAGGATAACTTGTCTGCTTTGAAGTGGATTCTAAAGGTTTGGGATTGATTCAGTTTTCGTCTATTTGTCTTCTGAGTATATTCACATGCCACTAAGTGTGTCGATGTTTGTGATTGTTTTTATTCCTTGAGGTACTCCAAATTGCATGAAAGTGTTAATTATGTTTTTTTTGTATGTATTCTCTTTACATCATACATTTCAGAGAAATCCTTTTGTAGAACTCTGGTATAATTGTGATATTATTGCTGCAGTGGGATTAAAAAGTTAAAAATCTGTATCTAGTTGTGGTCTTGTGGGCGAATTTTTGTGGTGCTGGGTGCTCTTTTCCTTTTATTTCCATGGATGTTTTCTTCTCAAACTTAGATTACTTTTGTCGCAGTACAATCAGACTGAGCTACCAATATCAGATAGTACATTCAAGATACCTTTAGTTTGATGTACATCGGCACCAGGGGCGGGTCTATGCCCCGGCTGCCGAGGCTACAGCCCGGGGCAAGGATAAAAACATTTGGCTTTCATAGAACTGCAACTGCAAGTATATTTATATCGCAGTATGCGGAGTATTGACATTCCATTGGTTATTGTTGGTGGTAGCACAGGAAGAGGCAATCTTCCTGGGGCAAAATCATTGGTAGCACAGGAAGTATTCCAGACTCCAACATTCACCCATGGTTGAGGAGCACAAACTTCTCGTAGCTTGGATTAATACCTGGTCCTGGCTGTTATGGTGATCATATATAATAGTATACAATGGCATCTTGAACTGCGCTGCTATGGCCTGTTCGTTTGGCTGTGGCGTGTCGTAAACGATCGTAGCAACGATACGAACCACCCAACCGAACAGGCTGGTGATGCATGGATTACAGTTGGCTTGGCTTCTAGTGGTCATATATAACAGTTTCGCCTCTGACCAATCAAGTTTTTCCATTATTCGAAGAATTTTGGAAAACTTGTGACCAGAATAGCCAAAGCTTTGTGGAACGTCAATTAGCTATTCCTTCTTTTTCCTAACTCAATGTCACCAAGACAGACAACCACCATACTCTACTAGCATCAATTCCCCCATCTCAAGCAAAGCAACCATCATTCTGCACATTGAAAACCAATCACAGTAGCTTGCTTAGAGACTCGCAGCATGTTCGCTTGTTGGTTTCAGCCAGGGCTTATCAGCTAGCCAACAGTGTTTTTCTCTTACAACAAACCAGCACCAGCCGGGCTTATCAGCCCAGAAACTAACCAGCGAATTGGCTCTTGATCACAGTAGCATCAATTTCACTGTAGTCGGATGCCCTGCAGCAAAATTTGCCTCTAATCTTTAATTTCTTGCATGATAAAATCATGTTTCGGTGCGAAGCATGGGGCAGATCCATCTAGGCCTCCAACACTGATACTGATACATTCAGTTTTCTATACGCCCATTGTTGACACTGACAGTACTACAGGCATGTACGCGCGTACGGCTACTGTTTGATCATGCAATTCGACGACTCGTATATAGGAGTACTAGTATACGTATATAGGAGTGGTGCAGTAGTCAGTAGACACTGTCAGAGTGTCAGTTTGTGACATACGGACATGCATGATTGATGGAATGATAAAAAAAAAAGGCGAAAAAGAACCAAACGATGATCCACCGTTGGATTGTCCAACAAAACCGTCAGCGGCAAGGAGCAAACCGCCGCCTTTTTGCATATGCATCTTGCTTTGCAGACTTTCTGAAGCCCATCCTGCGTGGAACCAGCAACGCTAGCTTTAGGGAGTGTGGTGGTAGTAAATTATTATGACTGGTAGTAAATTATGCTCAACTTGTAAATTCCGATGACAGAAATTTTTTCACTCTGAGAGTCTGAGTCCGTTCGTGTCATGTTTAGTTTACTCGATCTGTAGCATTAGGGATTTTCATCCGTACTCGTCTCCCTGTAGGAAAACCTTTTTTTTTCAACTGCTTTCATTTTATTCGAGTGAACAATTTTATGAGTCTTGTGAAGCACGCACAAACTACACCATGACAATAAGGGCTAGTAGTATTTCATTGCTGCGATAGATGTTACAGACAATACTAACTAGCTATAGCTAGTACACAGCATGAATATAATCCATGCATGTTCACAGCAGATTGCAACCACCCTGCTGCAGAAGCTAAGCTATGCTAATATCTCGCAGCAAACTACCTGTTAGTCTGCATTACAGTGGCCTGCTTATTGGCCTGTTCGCTTGAGCTTATTAAGAACTACTTTTCAGCTATGAAACACTGTTTTCCTCTCACAACATTTCAGCATAAGCTAAATTGCAACATCAGAGAGCAGGCTAGTATACAGCAGTCGAACAAATCTTGCATGGTTTGCTTGTTTCTCATCATCAAGGCCTGAAGAAGGCCGGGTGTGGACGCCCGGTGCCCTGGAAGGAGGTGTTCTTGAGGTGCTCTGGTGCGTTCTCGAACGAGTGCCGCCTCGCCAGGGACAAGATCTTCTTGTCGGCGGCGATGAAGTAGGCCATGCCAGCAACTGCAAATTTCAGTTGTTGACTACTAGGTTATCACGTAGCATTACAGGTTTTTTCAGAGCGCAGTGAATCTTGTTTAGGCGGAGGAAGAAGCAAAAGATGGATGCACCTCTACTAGATACAAGAACATGTACCTGTGGAGATGATGAGTGCCTGGCCGGTGGGGTTGATGTTGGCCTTCGCCCACGGCAGCATCCTCACACTCGCCAGCTGAACATCAGAGGTTACGGATCTCGAAATGGTTAGATAGATACGTAGAGCCTTGTGCTATCACGGTGCATGCTCAAATAGATGAGCGTCGACACTCACGGTGGGAACTGCAGAGGCGACGGTTGCGACAGCTGCTGCCTTGAACCCTGCCAGGGTTGCCTCTGCATGCATCAGGCAAGCATCAGGCATCAGTAGTAGTATGAAGCATTTTAGCTAGAACGGCTAAGTAATAAGTAGACATCCATCATCGGAAGACAAACTGTAGCGACGAGCGTGCAGTGTACTAGTAGCTGGATGATCGGATCAGTGTTTGTATGTACCTCGGGAGCAGCGCTTGGCGAGGGCAAGCTTCTGGTCGAGGGACGCACGGCTCACGGGTGACGACATTGTATCTTGATCCTGTTGGTGAGGCTCGTGAAGCTAGTAGAGTATGACGCGCAGCACTTGCTCAGAGAGCGAGAGTGAGCAGAACACGGCTGGTTGCTGGAAGAGGCAGGGGAGGCCGTGAATTTATAGTAGGCCGCAGCTCAGCTAGCGCCGCATCGATCGGCAGCCGGGACGGCAAACGATCGGCGGTGGCCGGTGGGCGAGGAGGCGGATGCATGGAACCGGCGGGCCGGACGTGGTTTCGGTTTCGGGGGGCCAAAAGGCATGCCGACTGCAGACTAGAGAGTGGCCGGCGAAGGCGACGAGAACCGAGCCGGGAACCGTCCTCGTATCGACGTTTCGTGTGATTCCATTCCAGGCCCCGGCCGGACCACGCTTTCCTATCCAGATTCAGTGGTATCCCACTAGTGGCGTGCGCGGGTTGGAGATTTTACCGGCGCCTCCTGCCGTTTCGCTACCAGCTGCTGGAGGAAAAAAAGGAATCTACGCGACAGAGCCAGTAGTTTTGGGCTTTTGGCCGTTTGGGTTGGGTACTGCCTGGCGCACGCATGCCACCATGTGGTGGGCAAAGGGCATCTGTGTGCTACCGAACTAGTGTTAAAAAAAAACTGTTTGTGCACGGGGCCACGTGTGTCGGTGGGCTACGTGGTCGAGGAATAATAGTTTTTTTTATAAAAAAATAGAGTAATAAGAACAGTCCCAAACCGGAGACTATGAGACTGAGGCTCCGTTCGCTGGTCTGAAACTTGGCTGAAACTGGCTGGAAAATACTGTTCCGGCTGAATTGTTGTGAGAGAAAAACACTGTTCCGGTTGAAAAAAGAAACCAAATAAGCCGAATATGGGGTAAGCCGAACAGGGCCAGAGTTCTATACTTAAACAGTCATATAGACACGGTTACGTTGATCTCTGCCCCAACTTGGCCCAACGGTCAATTGGGTCCTTAATCCGCATTCTGACCGGGGATGCCCAACCCTATCTATGGTTGGTGGGTCATCGTCACACAGCGTCATAAAAGGAGGTGGAGGCCGAGACACAAGGCACGAGGTTCACCTAAGCCGTCACAAACCCTACCTACATCCTAACCCTAAGTCGATCTAGAGAGGGGGTGCTGCCAACTGTCGACGAAATATAGTCGGCAGTCTACCTAGGGGTATGTCCAAAGTAGTAGATTGTCGGCAGACAGATGCGCAAGCCACAAACAAGACGGTGACGCAAGATAGACACGAGGTTTTATCCAGGTTCGACCGCCAAGAAGGCGTAATACCTACGTCCTGCATCTGATTGTATTGATGTATGTCAATGAGAGAGATGTTTTTTAGAGGGGTCCCCTGCCCGCCTTATATAGTCCGGGGGCAGGGTTACAGATCTGAAAAATAATCCTAGCCAGTTACAATTGCCATAGGTGGCTGGATAAGGATTCATATTCTAACCGACCAGGATCTTGCTTGATCTCCAAATCTGCCTTGACTCCTTACGCGGGACTCCGAACAGGTTGGCCAGGCCACGCGTCGTCTTCCAGTGGACCGGACCCCCTGATCCGGGCCAACCCATAAGGGTATAGGGGTTAATACCCCCACAGCTAGTCCCTGAGCTCTATGTATTATGCTGTGACACGCCGTTAGATCTCCTTCGACTAATGCGATCCGTCTTCATGTCATCTTCAACTGATTGAAACATTGACCAATCAAATGCGCCAGCATTCTGATCAGAACTGAGAGTAGTAGACCACGATTATAGCCGAAGATTCCGGTTGTTCGAAGAATGCATGGTGCTCTTTAAAGAAAAAAGAAAAAGATTCCTTTCCTTATCAAGTGTGCCCACTTGTATTTCTAAAAAGAAATGTAAGTGACCCTTGGACAGTAGTAATCGTGACAATTAGTCAAAACGTAGGGGTCGATAAAATAAACACATTCACCGCAAGGTGAAGTGTGCCCACTTAGTCCCCGAGCCTGGTAGTAGGTGACATAGGCACGTGGTGCCAGGGTCTAAAAAGAATTTCCACTGAAGTTAAGAATCTAGTCGTCGTACAATCAATACGAGATGCACCGGCAGGTGCATCGTACCGATGTAGTCCCCGAGCTTGCTGGAAGGAGAAGTATAAGCCTTGTAGCAAGGTCCAAATAAATGCCTCTCAACTGTATGTGAGTACACGTCACATGTAGCCGAGGTGAGCAGTCGTCGAGCACTCTTCGGAACAGTCCCCGAGCATGGTAGTGGTCGGAGCAGTCCCCGAGCACGGTAGTGGTCAGAGCAGTCCCCGAGCACGGTAGTGGTCTAGGCAGTCCCTGAGCACGGCAGTGGTCTGGACCATCTCTGAGCGCGAGACATGCAGCGAAGAAACGAACGCCGCTTGTACTATTATTTGGTGTATTTATTTATGTTCTTACTCTGTCAAGTTCAATCTGACACGTCTGGTCAAAAAAGCAGACGGGTATAGCACGTCATACTATCTTCTTGTCCTTTCAAGCAAACAGTCGCTTGGCACCTGTAAGGAGGTGTGTCAGTGTGGGCCCTCTCACACTAGCAACGAAGGGGCGCATACACTGATAACGAAGGGGCGCATATATTGGCATAGATCTCGAGGTTGTGAAAACAACTATCTGCGGCGCGTGCGCACGTCTTCCAAGAATCTTGGGCAGACGAAACGGTGGAACTCTTGGTTATTTATAATATAGAACTGGGAAGTTACTTTTTACCAATCCCCATTACCATTCGCCGCCACAGCCTTCTTCTTTCTCTTGCCAACCCTAATACCTCCGAGATCATCACCAATCACCCCTCCACCGTATCCACCTCCTTAGCAAGGGCGGATTCATGGCGAAGAGTGATGCCTAGAAGAAAGCCAGAGTCATGGCGAAGGAGTGGTGGAAGTCAAGAAGCAATGAGCAGACCATCGAAGACCTCGTCATCATGGGAGTACTCCACAACAAGGCACTCGCAGGATGTCACGCGCCGGAAGGAGAAGGGTACCCCAATCCACATCTAGGTGAGATTGTGGTTTTCAAAGATTTCTTCAAGCAGGGTTTTGGGGTTCCAGTGCACCCTTTCCTTCAGTGGCTCTATTTGTATTACGAGATTGGGATTTGCAATCTGCATCCTAACTCGATTCTTCTTGTCTCCACCTTCGTTCATCTTTGCGAAGCATATGGTGGCTTCTAGCCCCATTTCGACTTCTTTCGCCATCTTTTCTGTCTACGGAAGAAAGGAAGCGGCGGCTCGAAGATAGCCAGAGGTGTGTACCTCAATCTGCGTGATGGGATGAAGGCCCAGTATTTGCACTGCCCTTGGAACTCATCACTAGACGACTAGTACAAGAAGTTGTTCTACATCCATGAAGAGCCGAACACGATCACACTGTGCGACGTGGGGTTCATTCCGGAGAAGAAGAACAGCTGGTCGGAGAAGCCTGAGCACTTGGAACAGATCTCAGAACTTCTTGGGATGATCCCGTGGAAGAAACTAGACGGTCCAAGCATGGTCGGGAACTTCATCAGCCAAAGGATCCAGCCCTGCCAGAGGAGGGTACATCCTGGCTATGAGTACCAAGGTAGCGCAGACCCAACGAGGACCAAGCAAGAGGCGCTTGACAAGATAGAAGTCAAAGCTAGGATTGGAGAGCTATTCAACTTAGCTGATCCAAATTATGTCAGGTTGAGCGATATCGAGCACGCTTTCAAGCTGGCCCGACCTTCCCCAAAGGTAAATTATGCTGCCTTGTACCCGTAGTGTTATGTTGTAATAGAAGCTTACTGTGGTATCACCTTTATGTTTCCCAGATTAATGGTCGTGACAGAGCAGCAGTGTTCATGTCTCCACCCCCTGGTGTGGATTGGCCGCAAGTTGCTGGCCCAACCGCCCAGACCAACGCTGGGATCAAAAACGTCGACTGGGCCATACTCGGAGTTGGGGAGGAGGCAACAGCTAGAGCTGCTGGTAAGCGGCCGACGGCTAGCAAGCATCGTCAGGCCATCTTTACATTATCAGATGATGAAACAGAGGATGCAGACATCTTTCGACTCGTCCCTCGAAAGAGGAGGAGGCAACTAGAGTCGACGGAGCAGGGTGGCTCCTCCGTGCCAGTGGGACTCACATCACCGACCATTGCAGTGCATAGGACAAGCGGCAAAGGGGTCAAGCATCAAGCCCCGGCGCCGGTACTGGTCGTAGAAAGAGACCCGGTGGCACCCGCAGAGCACGTAGAGCAAGCACGGCCGAAGAGGCGCACCTTCACCACATCATTCCATGCTTCCAAGCCGTAAGTATTTGTAACCTTGATGTAAGCTTACAATTTATATTGAATACTGTTGTCTTCTGAACTTATCTCTGATATATTAGGTCGGCGTCCACCGAAAATCCTGACCAACTAGCCGGGAGCGGCGTGGCTCCGCCAGCAATGTCGGAGAAAACTGCCCAGCCATCGGCGATAGAGGAACCTATAGCAGAAAGTCCGCCGGAGCCTCAGCAGACGAGCGGCCAGACAACAGTCCCCGAGCAGTTGGTCGAGGGGAGAGCCGAGCCAAGTATAGGTGCTCCGAGCACTAACCCTGCTGAGGGGGACACTTCAGTGCCAAGGGTAACAGGCCAAACCGAGGAGCAGCAGCTGGAGGTGGCGCAGAGCACGTTTGCCGATGCTACAGCCCGTGGGAAAGCCATAGTAATCGCAGAAGCTGCAAACTCCAGACCAGCACCGCTACCAGAAGAAGAGGCTGAAGAGGACGAAGTAGAAGAGGTCCTGGGCTGTCCCTAGGATAAGCGACAACATGTATATGTGTCGCGCTGGTGGAACGACCAATGGGTTATGCATGAGGAAATCCCAGAGGTCGAAGAGACCATGAAAGTTGAATGAGCGGCAAAACGTCTGGTGACAGAAGTCCAGGTATGTTTTGCTTGACCACTTGATCCTGCTATCCAGTCAAACTGTCTGACTTAACTTTTTTACATGCACGACTTAATGAAGACCGCAAGGTACCGAAAGAAATGCTTCGACCAGATTGAGGGGATCACGGCAAGCAATAGAGAACTGGCGGCCGAGGTGGAACGCTTGCGCCACCAACTTGAGGCCGCCAACCAGGAGAGGACGGAGCAAGAGGCACAGAACCAGAACCTGGTCATCCAGCTCAGTAACAAAGAGCAGGAAAAAACAAGTAAGTTGTCACTTTATCACAACAAGTGCATGACACGTGTTGTTGCATTGTTGGTAGTAACAGCTGTAGTGTAGGCTTAGAAGCCGAAGTAGTCCGTCTCGAAGAGGAGAATAGCCGTGTGGCCGTAGAGTGTGGTCGCCTAAAGGAGGACAACAAGAAACTGGCGCACGACCAGTCGCAACTCCGGGACCGCACAACCAAGATGAAGGAGGAACTAAAAAGTAAGTGTTCCAGACCACTTTGCTCACTCTGTTGCCCGCCTTATCTTGTCGTGGCATGACATTTTAATGTCTTGTGCGGTTTGCAGTTTTAAAAGTCAATGCTAAGAAGCATCTGGAAAATGTGATGAAAGATCGTGACGGCTGGAAGGCGCGATGCCTAGAGATCACCGAGGATCGGGACACATGGAAGAGCCAGTGCCAGGAAGTGGCAACTGGCATTTTGCCCGTCCTCGACCTTATCGACCCAGCGCTTATAGAGGAAGTGCCAAGGACGCTGCAGCTTGGACTGGTCGAGAGATGCCGAAAGGCATGGGGATGGTTCCAAGAGTTCATGAAGAAGGCGGGTGAGTACACAGGCGCATATGTGCTAAGCATGGTGCGTGCCCACTACCCCCTGATCGATCTCAAGCGCCTGGAGGCTGGGTACCCGAAGGAGGTAGACCCAGATAAGGCTGAGGAGATTCGGATGACCCAGCTGGACCTGTCTTCAAAGATAATTGGCGACATTAACCTGTGTGGAGGTGGGACAGCACCTATATGAGGTATGCCATCAACAAGTCCGCTGGAAACACCATCAGTTGCGAGCCAACCGGCGAAGCCTGCGGTCTCGACTAGCCAGGCATCGGTGGGGCTATCCTCTTCAGCTCGACCAGTACAAGAGTCCCCGAGACTCGAGCAGGATGTCGAAAGTAGCGAGCAGCAGGTACCGCGTGCCCTGACCAGCCAATAGGATAGGCTAGAGCTGTAGAAGAAGGACGTAGTTATGTTATTGTAAACTTGGACCTCTTCAGGCAAGCTTGTAATAACGTAACTGTATATCATCATAAGCTTGTTTGTTTTGTATAAAACGTATTTAAGCTTGAAACTCGTGTTGGTGTAACTAAGTGAGAACATGTTAGCGTTCTGTTTAGTTGTACCAGTTTACTCGACACGTCATCCTGAAAAGTTTGTACAGCCCTGATTTGCCATGTGGTCGGAGTGTGAGGTGCGTGACTTATGCACACATAGACGCGGACAAGTCAAACTAGGGGGGACCTACCGATCACCTGTAGCGTAGAGAGCGTATCTCGTGCACGCGTTGGGAGGAACTGGAGACAGGGCCTGCTCCAAAAACCCAAGAAGGAATGGTGGTCGGCTTTGACTGGCTAAGTTAGAATAACCATAAAATTCGAAGTGACACATCAGAGTGGTCGGGTTAATCATAATAGCTTTATTGAATTAAATCGAAAGTACAAGAAGAGTACATATCTTAGTAGTTAAGCATAGAAACGCCTAAGCTTGTCGATGTGCCATGAATTGGGTACGTCTGTACCATCCAGGTGAGCTAACCTATAAGACGTTGGTCATGTGACTTCCTTGATCATGAAGGGCCCTTCCCATGGAGTTATGAGTTTATGAACACCAGCCTGATTCGTCTTCCACTTCAGGACCAGGTCCCCGACCACGAAGAACCGCTCTTTAACGTTCTTGTTGTAGTACCTACGCAAAATGGCAAGGTATCTGGCTGTATGTACGCAAGAATCGAGCCGCTTCTCTTCTGCACTATTCACTTCTAGCTCCCACACTTCATTGACCTTGCCTTCGTCGAAGTTCTCTACCCGTGCTGATCTGAAAGCTATATCTGCTGGGAGGACTGCCTCAACGCCATAAACCATAAAGTGTGGTGAGACGCCGGTGTTACGACTGGGCTGAGTTCTGAGGCCTCAGACCATGGCTGGTAACTCTTTGAGCCATCTTCTAGGAGCTTTGTCATTTTCCCCTGTACATCCTCTTCTTCAATGCGTCCAAAATCATACCGTTTGCCTGCTCGACCTGTCCATTAGCTCTAGGGTGCGCCACCGAGACGTATTTTACTACTATGCTCCTTTCATCGCAGAAGTCCCAAAAAGCATTCCTGGTGAACTGAGTACCCATATCAGTGATGATGCTGTTGGGTATGCCGAAGCGGTGGATGACCTGGTCGAGGAACGTGACAGCCTTTTTTGAGGATGCCTGCACCAAAGGCATGTACTCTATCCACTTAGAAAATTTATCGATCAGCACAAAGACACATGTAAATTTCCTAGGAGCCGATTTGAAGGCCCCGATCATATCCAGTCCCCAGCATGCGAAGGGCCAAGAGGCTGGTATTGTCTAGATCTCATGTGCTAGTACGTCGATTCTCTTGGTGAAGAACTGATAACCCTCACAGTGGCGGACTAGCTTCTTTGCGTCGGCTACCGCTGATGGCCAATAGAACCCTGCTCAGAAAGCCTTACCGACCAGCGTTCTTGAGGCCGCATGGTTGCCGTAGGAGCCAGAGTGGATTTGGTCTAGGAGATGTTCGCCATCCTCTTGGGTTATACACTTCATCAAGATTTCCTCCTTTGCGTTCTTGCGCCATAACTTGCCATCGACGAGCAGATACTGCTTACTACGACGCATCCAGCACTCGTTTTCTGTCCGATCAGTGTAACTGCTGCCATCTGTCAGGTACTTGATGAAAGGTACTCTCCAGTTGGGCTCATGAGTGGTCGGAGGTGGCTCGGTGGTGCTCGACACCGGAACCGTAGCCACCAATTGCTGGTCTGGAGGCTTGTCGACCGTGGAATCTTCCTCTTCGATGGAAGGCGTGAGCAGGTCTTGGATGAATACACCATGTGGGACTTTGGCTTAGGATGATCCTAACTTTGACAGCGCATCTGCTGCTTGATTTTTGTCCCAGACCACGTGTGTGTACTCGATGCCATAGAACATGACTTCCAGCTTTCTTATCGATTTGCAGTATGCATCTATCTTTTCGCTGGTCGTGTCCCAGTCCTTGTTGAGTTGGTTGATGACCAGAGCCAAGTCTCCGTAGACATAGAGATGTTTAACACCGAGCTCGACCACAATGGGCAAACCATGTAGGCATGCTTCGTACTCGGCAGCATTATTAGATGCTGGGAAATAAATCCTAAGGACGTACCGGAGCTGCTCCTTGGATGGTGACACGAAAAGGACTCCTGCTCCTGTGCCATTGATGTTGAGAGAGCCATCGAAGTACATCTTCCAATACTCGTTGGGCCCCTGAGAGGCAGGCATGCTTAAGTCTATCCACTCGACGATGAAATCGATGAGTGCCTGAGACTTGATTGTAGTACAGCTTGCAAATTCCAAGGAAAAGGGGCATAGCTCCATTGCCCATTTGACGATGCGCCCGTTCGCATCCTTGTTGCTAATGATGTCTCGCAGAGGGTACTCAGTCATGACCACCACACGATATTCGTTGAAGTAATGTTTCAACTTTTGGGATGTTATCAGTATGGCGTAGATCAATTTCTAAATCTATGGGTACCTGGTCTTGGATTCATTGAGTACCTCACTGATGAAATAGATTGGTCGCTGTACCTTGTAGATGTGGCCGGGCTCGTCGCGCTCGACCACCATGGCCGTGGAGACCACTCTATTAGTCACCGCAATGTAAAGCAGGAGTGTTTCGTCTTCTCTGGGAGCAGTGAGGACCGGAGGTGACGTAAGGTATTGTTTTAGCTGTGTGAAGGCAGCATCTGCTTCCTCCGACCACTCAAACTTCTCGGATGCTTTGAGCAGTTTAAAGAACGGTAATCCTTTTTCGCCTAATCTTGATATGAAACGGTTGAGGGCAGCCATGCATCTGGTAAGCTTCTGAACATCCTTCACCTTTTTGGGTGGCTTCATGTCCAAGACAGCTTTGACTTTCTTCGTGTTAGGGCGTATGCCGTCGTGACTGACGACGTTGCCAAGTAGTATGCCAGAAGGAACACCAAAGATACACTTCTTTGAGTTTAATTTCCATTGGAATGTGTTAAGGGCCGCAAAGGTGCATTCCAGGTTGTCAACAAGGGTATGTGCTTCCTTGGTTTTGACAACTATATCATCAACATAAGCCTCGACGAGGTCGTCTTTTATCTCATCTTTGAGGCATGCCTGTATAGCGCGTTGGTAGGTAGCCCCGGCGTTCTTGAGCCCGAACGACATGGTCGTGTAGCAGTAGGCGCCGAAAGGTGTGATAAAAGATGTCTTGATCTTATCGTCCTTTTTGAGAGCGATCTGGTGATAACCAAAGTAGCAATCGAGAAAGGAAAGCAACTCACAACCGATGGTTGAATCTACGACCTCATCTATGTGAGGTAGGCTGAAGGGGTCCTTAGGGCAGTGTTTGTTGAGATCAGTGTAATCAACGCACATTCTCCATTCATTATTCTTTTTGCGTACAAGAACCGGGTTGGCTAATCACTCCGAATGATACACTTCTTTGATAAATCCTGCTGCCAAAAGCCGTGTAACTTTTACCCTAATTCCCTCCTTCTTGTCGCGAGCGAACCGTTGTAGCTTCTACTTGATAGGTTTGGCCTTGCCGTTGACATTCAAGGAGTGCTCGATCAAATTCTGAGGTACACCGGGCATGTCAGCAGGTTTCCATGCGAACACATCCACGTTGCTCCTCAAGAACTTGACAAGCGCATCTTCCTATTTGGGATCCAGGTTGGCTCTGATAAGGGCCGTTTTGCTAGGATCACCATCGACCAGCTAGATCACCTTGTGCTCCTTGGACTTGATGTTCTTGCGTGGAGCCTCGAGCTCTAGGATCTCTAGGTGGTCGGCCAAGGTCTTCTTGGCGTCGAGCATGGTCTCGGCCATGCGAATAGAGAGGTCGTGAGCCTCTGCTATTTTGAAGCTGTCGTCCTCATAGGTATAAGCTACGTATACGTTGCCCCTGAGGGTTAGAACTCCTTTCTCGGTAGGCATCTTCAGCACCAGATACCTGTAATGAGGTATGGCCATGAACTTGGTGAGCGATGGTCGACCCAAGATAGCATGGTAGGTGCCGTCGAAGTCAGCGACCACGAAGTTGACGTAGTCGGTGCGGAAGTGGTCCGGGTCCCAAATTGCATGGGTAGCGTGATCTGCCCGAGAGGTAGAGCTTTGTCCGGGGAGAACACCCCAGAACTATGCCTCGTATGGCTTGAGATCCGTCTAGGTTATCTTTAGGGCTGGCAGACTATTTTTGAACAGTATATTGATGGAGCTGCCACCATCAATCAGCACCCTGTTGAACTGAACCTTGTTGATACAAGGATCGAGGACCAGAGGAAAATGTCCTGGCTTAGGTATTGCGGCCCATTGGTCCTTTCTGCTGAAGGAAATCTCCCGGTGAGAACAAGGAGGGAGCCGCGGATCGGTGATGAGGTTGTCGGTGTTGGCCACGTTCAAGCAAGCGCGGGTGAGCAGCTTGCGTTCTCGTTTAGTCTCGATGGACACTTTGCCTCCAATGATGGTGTGCACGTGATCGGTTGGCTTAACGTACTTGTGACAGGGATCTACGTCTTCGTCGTCGTTGTCCTTGTTGCGCTGTTCCCCTACGTCGTTAGGCTTATCGGACGTATCCGGAGCCTGTTGACGCGCGTAGATAGACTTGAGAACGCGACAATTCTCCATGGTGTGGTTTGACTTGGGATGGAGCTGGCAGGGCCCTTTCAATGCTTTGGCGTAGTCTTCTTCATAGTTACGACGTCCACCACCTTTTTTAACGGTGTTGACCTCGCCGTCGTCTTCTCGAGCACGCTTGCCCCTGTAATCGTCATGGCGGTTACGCCGCTGATTACGTTGGTCGCGGTGATCATGGGAGTCATTACGCTGGTTGCGGTGGTCAAAATTGTCGTTCCGGCCACGGTTACCGTGGTAGTGGTCGCGGTGTGGAGGGTGGTCGGAGCGTGGAACCCTTGCTGCTTCTTCGATAATTATCTTTTTAGCATCGTCGGTGTCCGCATATTTCTTAGCAGTGGCCAGGAGCGCTGTAACTGATTCAGGTCTCTTGCGTAGGAGCTTATCCCTTAGGGCATCATGGAAGTGTAGGCCAGTGATGAAAGCCTCGATTGCCTCATTGTCGGAGATTGACGGGACCTTGATGCGCATCTCCGAGAAACGTCGGACGTACTCTAGCAGTGGCTCATCCTTCCGATCTTGAATCCGCTGCAGATCATATTTGTTGCCGGGTTGCTTGCAAGTAGCAATGAAGTTATCGATGAAGGCTTGCTTGAGCTCTTGCCAAGAATCAAAGTAGTTCACCGGCAAGCTGACCAGCCATTGGTGACCTGCATGGCCAACAGCGACTGGGAAGTAGTTAGACATGACGTGCTCGTCAGCCATGGCTGATCTGCATGCAGTTTCGTAGAGCATGACCCATAATTTTGGGTTCTACTTGCCGTCGTACTTCTAAAGTTTTTCGAGCTTGAAGTTCTTGGGCCATATGACTTGGCAAAGGTGCGGAGTAAACTGCTTCAAACCCGGCGGGCCGTGGGCAGTATCATATTCCATACGGCGATAGCTTTCGTGGGATGCACGATCGTTGGCTCTTTGGTTGATGTGATCACGCAGATCACGTCCTCTAAGGTAATGGCGGAGATCGTTGTTGCCATCGTGGCGATCTCAGTTGCCATCTAGATTAGCCTTGCGACCGTGGTTATCACGGCGATTGTCGCAGTTGTCTCGGCGGTTGTTGTCTCGGACGTCGCGGCGGTTGTCGTCCCGACCACCATCATGGCCACCGTTTCTGCCTTGACGGTTGTCTGATGGGTCGTTGTTGCGCGAGCCACGTTGGTTGGGTGGCTGTGAGCGACTTGAGTACTGGCGGCTATGGCTTGACTCGACTGAGATGGATGGAGCCCGAGCTTGATTTACAATCTCTGTGGTCTGGGCCATAGCAGCCGTCAGATAAGCTTGTATATCATCGCAAACTACCTAGGTTTCTGGGGTGTTGGGTAGCCGTTGCATTATCGCCATGGCAACGGCTACGTTAGCGCTTGGAGTCCTGAAGACCTGTTTGTCCCCCACCCTGTCGAAGGCATTGTTGAGGTCGCGTGGCTGGACCCTTATGCGTTGTGCCTCCTCTTCTGCTTTGGCTTCGATTTGTCGGCGATTAAACCAGTCAATATTGCGTGCTTCGCATGCAATCCTTTCTTGTTCTGTTTCGCCGACTGCTGGTGGTTCGTCATTACTGACAACATTGATCAAATCCCCTCGCCTTGGTGGGAAAGACGGGAATTGTGGGAACCCCGAGGCGTGGTCTGGGATATCCAGATCGTATTTGATGCCTTCATCATCGTGATGCTGGAGCTCAGTGTGGACGGAGGCATTAGATGCGATGCCAGACGAGGAGCTAGAGTCACCCTCTTGGACTGTGTGGACGGATCCTTCTTGATAATCCTCAATCCAGATCATGTTGACGAAGTTGCGCGGCTTTGGCCGAGGGCGATGTATAAAACACAGATCCGAGCGGCGTTGTATATTATACGCGTAGTTGGAGGCAGCGTTTCGCAGGCCGTAGGGCTAGGCCTGGTAGTTCTCTGTCGAGGCTTTGTACTCGGAGAGCCGGAGACCCGTCACGGAGGCTGGCCGGTGACGAGCGGAGCGCCCTTCAGGAGTAGATATGACCATGAGATCTGTACCGAGTCGTGCAGGACGACTGGCCCGAGCTGGTCGGATAGATCTATTGTGGGAAGCGGTTACCTGCTCATTAGGTTGACTTTGAATTGAACTTACCAGAGCTAGGGTTTCAACGAGTTTGGTGCCGACCCGATCGATGGAGTCAAGCAGGTCGGTGTTGTCGATCTGCTTCCCTTTGTAGCGAGGAAGCGGACGACGGGTTGTCAGCGTGGCTGAAGATGATGTAGGCGTGGTCGGAGCCAGATGTACCGTGGTCGGAGCTAGATCCATTGTGGTCGGAGCCGTATCCACCATGGTCGGAGCCGCATCCACCGTGGTCGGAGCCGTAGCCGATGCAGGTGAAGCAACGGTCGACGCAGATTGAATCCGCGCCTCCTCCGTGGTCATGGCGATGAAGTCGTCGGAGCCGGTGGTCCAGGTGATCTGGCTGACGGTGAACGTGAGGCCGTTCAACGTAGCCATGGAGCCGAAGATGATGACCATCTTGTTTGCTTGGAGAGCAGTACGCACACCCCCTACCTGGCGTGCCACTGTCGACGAAATATTGTCGGCAGTCTACCTAGGGGTATGCCCAAGGTAGTAGATTGTCGGCAGACAGATGCGCAAGCCACGAACAAGACGGTGACGCAAGACAGACACGAGGTTTTATCCAGGTTCGGCCGCCAAGAAGGCGTAATACCTACGTCCTGCGTCTGATTGTATTGCTGTATGTCAATGAGAGAGATATTTTTTAGAGGGGTCCCCTGCCCACCTTATATAGTCCGGGGGGCAGGGTTACAGATCTGTAAACTAATCCTAGCCAGTTACAATTGCCATAGGTGGCTGGATAAGGATTCCTATTCTAACCGACCAGGATCTTGCTTGATCTCCAAATTTGCCTTGGCTCCTTGCGCGGGACTCCGAACAGGTTGGCCAGGCCACGCGTCGTCTTCCAGTGGACCGAACCCCCTGATCCGGGCCGGCCCAAGCCTAGCCGTAAAGGGTATAGGGGTTAATACCCCCACACCAACGACGGGAAGCCACCACCGCCGCGTCTTCATCGCCGCCTCTGCGACTTTGCCTCCACTATGACATCCACACCGTTGCCGGACTCCACTACTACTCTGCACCTTCACCGCATCACCGATACCGATACCATGGCCAGCTCGTCTACCTCCAAGGCAACCGATGGTTTGCTAACACTGCATCCCTCTCTCTCTCTCTATTTTCCTAGCACTAGTTCATATTATAGGGTTTACCATATCCTAAATTTAAGTTTATACACGCTAGATCTACTACTAGTCGATCCCAATGATCTATCAGACACTACTTGTATAAACCAAAATTTTAACATAGTTTATTCAATATTAAATTTTGTCCAATCTAATGTGTTTTCTCTCATGCCAGATACTAACCACGTCTCTTAGTATCTTGGGGAGTTTCGTGTATAAGAAACTGTTTTCTTCTTTATCTTCATCAACTATAATGCTACATAAGAACCCCAATAAACGATGGAGTGATTCAACGAAAACGATGGGGGCTACTAGACGGTGGCACTTTGTTAGAGGACTGCCTTGGTCGCCGGGAAGAGGGAGCAAGGAATAGTAAGAGAAAAGGAAAAGCTACAAAGAAGAAAGGAAACTTTATTCGTTGGAGGCGTTCATGGCTATTCAACTATATAGGTAGTGGAAAAACAGCAATACATATAGGGGGCAAAATTTTCAAAAGAATAAGTTTGACCCTAAAGAGGCCCTAAATTAAATTGCATCACCCCTCCTTGAATTTGTCTCGAGGTGCCATCGAGGTTCCCAAACTTCTAAAATGGACATCACGCCCAGGTCTGCGTGCTATGGTGATTGTGCGAGAATATAACAATGACATGTGAGCCCACACACTAGTACGGGGAAGAGATGAAACTAACATATAGGCCTCATATTTTGGAAAACTCGTCATCCTACAGAACGAAGAAGCGGAGGTTGTCAGTCCGTGACTTTTATTTGAATGGTAAACATCACTTCAAAAATTTGCCTCCTCTCATTGGATTTTTTCTGCCCAATCCACGAATGCCACGTGGTCTTTTTCCTAACTCCGGCAAGGTTAGAGTTCGACATTCGGGGCTTACCTAAATCCGACGGGCTTAGAAGGATTGCTGGGGATCGAAGAAGGCTAGCCCGATGGTGGTGGAGGGCGTGTGGGCAGCATGGGGCGAGGTGGCGCTAGTGCTGTCGGTCAATAGCCTGTTCGTTTGCCTGTGGCTTGTCGTAAACGATCGTAAATTTTCAGCCGGAACAATATTTTTCTCTCGTACAAACCAGCCAGCAGTACTTCTTCACGAACCAGCAACGATACGAACCAGCCAACCGAACATGCTGCAAGTAGTTGGGGAAGGCAGTTAGGCGGGGCAAGGATGAGAACGTGATGACCGAGGCGGTGTAGGAACTCGGCCAGAGACAAAGAAGATAAAACGAGGAGGAGGCACATATGATGGATGTTAGTGATGACCGTGGTAGACGACGGTGGGGATGCCACCGGAGCCTAGCGGGGAGGAGAGGATTTGGTAGGGGCGAGCAGGCTGTCGAGGTCGGGTCAGGTTCAGGTGTGGGAGCACGGAGGAAAAAGAGGAAGGGAAGAAAAGACAGTGAAGAGAAAGATTTCATCTAAATCCTCCATTTTATATCTTTTAGCGATGGTTGCCCTTAGACTACTCGGTTGCTGACTATACAGACTCGCTCTGAGCCAAGCTAGCCGCCTACTTGGCAATCTTCCGTCGTTGCGCTGCATTACCGTGACTAGTTTGTTTGCAGATTTTCCCCCCTCACGGAATCAGTATTGGTTTCTCGGCGCCCAAACGAAGCATAGTGTCTGGCACGTGGTTTTAGCTTGAGAGTTGGGAAACAGAGGGGAAAATCTTGTGGGATCATGGGTGCTAGGTTCAGCATCTACATATTATATATTCTAATCATCAAAAGTGAAAACAAGGAACCATGCAACACTGATCATCGACACGGTGCATGGAGCTCGGACACATTTCAACGGTCAACCAGTCAACCGTGCTGTCACTGCTTGCGTGTACCCAGCACTTGTAGTCGCTGGGTTTAAGGCGAGACTATGCAAGCGCTTACATACATATTATCGACGATGTAACTGCAGACCTCCAACTCCTTTTCTTCTGTTTTGTACTTGGTGGCTCTTGGACTGAGTTAGTATGACACTCCTAGATAGGGTTGAAAATATCACTCACCAGGATTTTGGTCAATATTTAGGAATTTTAGTGCCTTACACCAAAACCTATTGAAAAAGTGATATATTGAAGTCGACGTAAACCCTAGGACTAGGAGTTGCATCGCATTTTATTTTCAACTGGATAGTTCTTGGGCATCTTTTATTTTTAGAGTGTTTTGTGGCTTCGCAAATCACGATAAGTACTTAGGGCGTGGATAGCCCCCGGACGGACGCTCGCGCGTCCGGACGCTTGCACAGCCCGGCCCTGTTCGCCTCGCCCCAACCTGCACGCGCATCCCGCCCTTGTTGCTACACCCACGGCTCCTTCCTAGGGATTCCGCTCCTCTCTCTCCGCACGGACGGGACTAGGGAGCTGGGGTGAGGACGAGCATGCCCCCGTCCGCAGGACCCAGACACACCATGCGCCCCGACCGCCGGCACCCGGCTCGCTGTGCCCGATCCCCGGCGCGTAGGCCGTGCCCTCATTGTAACAACCCAAAAATCCACGCACTAAAAATATCAACTACAAAATTTTTCTTAAAAACTTCCATGAGATGATGAGTGTCATGTATAGTAACCCAACCTAAGAAATGCATTAGGTCTAACCCCAACCCAAGTTAACACATAAGCATGGCATGTCATTAGTTAATTGCGTTTATTTAAATTCTAACAAATAAGTGTTGCATACATTGAATGTGATTTGGATTTCCATTTGAGTTATGATATGTTTAACAACTCCAATAAATTAGGTGCACCAATTTGGAATTCAAATTTTAGAACCAAATTCGAATTCAAACAAAAGAGATGAAATGATAAACAAAATAGAAAAAGAAGAGAAAGGATGTAGGCCTCGCAAACCGCCTCGGGCTGCTCGGCTTCGCGGCCCAGCCAGCCAAACCGCGCCCACCTTGCACCGGCGCGCACGTACGTAGCCCACGAGCCGACCCAGCGCGTCGCCCACGCCCGCGCACCCGTCTGCCTCGCTCGCAGCCACTGGCCGCTGGACCCCGCATGTCAGCCGCACCCCCGTCTACAGTGTCGTCTTCCTCACCCACGCCTCAACCGCCTACGCGACCGGCGCCCGACAGCGGTGGCAGGGGCGGGCTAGGGGGTCACGCCCGGGGCATGACCCTGTCCCCCTTACGCCGCGCCCACGCAACCCCGCACCACCGTCTGATGCGATGCATCCGCCTCCACCGCACGATGCCATCCGCCCTGGGAGGCATGGCGCTCGGCTATAAAGCCAGCCCGCACGCCGCTCACGCCCGGCGCCCTAGCTTCTTCCTCAGCCTCCGCCACCGCTTGGTGGCCCAGCAGCCGCACCACATCGAGAGTAGAGGACCGAGAAGGAGATCGTGAGAGGAGGATCGGAGCCCCGCACGCTGCCGAAGTCGCCGGAGCCGAAGGCGACGCCGTCGTCGTCATCACGATCGCGGGTCCGGAGCTACACGGCCGCAACTCGACACTGCACCACCATCCTTTCTTCCATAGCACCCACGGTGAGCCCCGGTTCATTCCCTGCTCGCCACTGGACCTTGCTACTCCGGCCATGGCGCTCCATACCGTGAGCGCGTAGGCCAAGGCCATCCCCGACCTCTAGGCACACCAGCACCGCACACTCACGTTGACCGTGACCATCCCGGAGCCCTTGGACGCTGTAGGCCTCTCCAGGCTCCCCGGACGCCGTAGCCGAGCACGCATGCTGCGCTCGCAACGCCGCCGCCATGACGCAGCCACCAGTCCGAGCACCAGACCACTGATCCGAGCACCCGACCACAGGTCCGAGCACCAGACCACAGGTCTGAGCACCAGACCACAGGTCCGAGCACCCGACCACCAGTCCGATCACTAGACCACTGGTCCGAGCACCCGACCACCAGTCCGAGCACTAGACCACAGGTCTGAGCACCCGACCACCGGTCCGAGCACCGACCGCCGTGGCCAGTACCAACGGGAGCGTCTGGCGCCTCCTTGACTCGCCCGTTCCGTTCGCTGAAGCCACGGGTAACTCACGCGCACGCCGTGACCACCCCGCAGGAGCCCGTAGTGACCCGCGCGCCTCGCCGTCGTCACCATGTCACCGTGGCCGCCGGGAAGACCCTACTGGCCACCTAGAAACCGGAAGTCCTGCCCTGAGCTCTGGACGCCCTCGCCGTGTCCACACAGATCCGTAGGAGCCTACATGCTCCACTGTGACGCCCTCCGAGGCCATAGCCACCACACCGACGCCGCCGACATGAACAAAAGGCCGTCCGCCGTGGCCAAAGCCACCGGAGGCCCTGGAGGACCCCTCGACCTACCCAACATGCCCGCTGGAGCATTGTGACGCCCATGCGCACCGCAGAGCCGGCCAATGCCGCTGCACCCGCGCCATTCCCGCACGCCGGTTGTGCTCGAGCCACCGTTCACCGTGACCAGTGACTTAGGATGCACCATCCGTCGCCCTGACTCCACCATTGCAGTCGCCATGACACAGGGAGGCTTTTCCCCACCTCTATTGGATGCCTGAGCCGTTGTGGGAGCTCGCCGGTGAGCATGTCGCCGGCGGGAGCGCGCCGTGGAAGAAATAGAGGAGAAGGGGCAAGGTGAGCAGCACAGCCCTGCACCCGGTGCATATGTGCCGAGCCATGAGAAACAGACAACGGACTCGGTCCACCGTAGACCGGTCTATGGTCCATGGACCAGCAACAATTGGTCCACCATAGACTGCAGCCATGGACCACAGCCCAATAAGAGCCCACGACCGTGACGTGGCTGCGCCACAGCACGCCACATGTTCGGCCCAACCCGGCCCAGACCGGCCCAACCCGAAGCCCAACCGGCCTAGTTCGGACCTGGCCTGTTTTGACCGTTGACTGGTCAACGCTGACCGTTGACCTGGCCCCACCTGTCAGTAGCACAGACACACTGGACCCACACGTCAGATGCTGACGTCATGATGACATCACGAGGGACCCACATGTCTGCGACCCAAGAGCCCCTGGATCCACCTGTCAGCTCGGAACCGAGACGATGATGTCATGCTAACATCAGCATGCCATGTTGACCAGTGACACCGTGACACGTGTCAGCCCAGGATTAATTCAACCTTTATTCAATTTCAGAAAGGATTTAAACTTCAGGAATTCATAACTAATTCATATGACCTCGGAAAAATACGAGACCAGGACCAAAATTCATCTAAAATCAAGCTCTACGCAATGAACTCATGTTTGAGTGCATTGGACTCTTTTGAATTTTCATTGCTTCTTTGTGCTACTCTATAGACGTCGCTAATGCGACTATAATGCAAACGTTGCAGACTCGGAGGAGAACCTGACAGACGAGGACCGTGAGTATCGTGAGGAGTACGGAGACGACTACACTGAAGGTGCCACATCCCACCCAATCTCGTAGCACCTATTACGCATGGCTAATATAGAACTGCTATTGCTTTACTTTACTGTTATAATCATACTATGATAGGACTTGTATGGTAGTATGCTTGCTTGAAAGCCTTTACCTTGACACAACCTTACCCCTGCATACCCTGCTATTAGGCTAGACACACGCTTATTGCTATATATTTTATTACTTATACTTCTACTACGCTTATACTACATGCGTGGTGGAAACTGGTGTTACCTGGACTATGGGGAGAGTGCTGCGTGTGTGACTTGGGTGTGTGGAGGGTGAGGGTTGTGTCGACCAAGTTGGAGTATACGACGAGCCTAGGGCAAGTCTTGCCATGGGGTGCTACCTGGGCACCCCTGGAATGGATACCTGTGGTGGGTAAAATGGTATATGAGGTGGACCTGGGTGTGAACCTGTGACGGGTGGAGCCCGGGATGGAGGTGTTGTAGTGGCACGGTAAATGGAAACCCTGATGGAGACATTCTGGCTTGGTCACCCCTAAGGACTTACTAGTACTCAGATTCACCGGGAAGCCTTACGTACAACTCGCCCTATATGGTGCGGGACGGCTGGACTACTTGGTAGGATACTGCCACTACTGCTAGGTTGATAGCGGACAGTGTAAGGAGGTACGGGGCACGGAGAATTTCCCCCACACCCTTCTGAGACTTCATGGAGACCTTATGGACCCGGCTCATGACTCACAGTTTCAGCCACCCCAGACTTGACTTGGGGTGAACCAGGGCTGAATGGTAGAGTGGCATTATCCTAGGCTAGCAAACAGCCGGAATCAGCCTAGTTGACGACGGTCAGCGAGGAAGGCGGATCTTGTGGTTATGTAAAACCTCTGCAGAGTGTATGGTTGATCGATCGATACATGTGCCGACTTGTCGGCTATGGACCTTTCATGGGTTTCGCTTAAACTAGATAGAGAGATGAGTCCTTCTCTTCTTCCCCCGTGAGAGAGTGTCGGTCGTAGCTAGGGGCTACGGGCCTTGAGACAGTGCCGAGAGGGAGTTGGTCTGTCGACTGAGTGATGGTATGGTATGGTATGGTGATGGTATGGTATGGTGATGGTATGGAGATGGTGGTATATCGATCACAGGATCGAAACTTGGCTCGGGAAAGGGAATAGAGTGGAATGTGTGTGGGAATGGTGTTAAAACTTGACTAACTATTAATTACTTGATATGCTACTGCAAAGGAAACCCCAGCCTATTAGGTTCATTTTGCTTATATCCAACTTGCATCCAATTTCCACAAAGCAATGCTCATAGGGATGGGAGTGGCCAGTATAAATCGTACTGATAAATTTTGGCACATAGGTTCTACTGAGGAGTATAGCTCCGAGGAGTTTGACGAATGAGGGGTTCGTGCCTACGCTCGAGTTTGACGATCTTATCTTCAAGCTGTTTTGATTGAATGCTACTTTTGATTCCGCCAATGCGGCGATGTAATAAATTATGTAATTCCGCACTATTTGTACTATGATATTATCGTTGTATGGATGTGATATTCGACTGGAATTTGGGTAATATGATCTACAACGATCTTATTACACTTCGACGCTGTGGATTTCCCTTCGCGGAAATTGGGGTCGTTTCACTCATGACTCTCTGAACACACATCTGAAACATGAAACACTTGAATGCAACATACGTCTGAAGCAGATGAAACATTTTGGACATACACTTGAAACATGTGTGTGAAATATTTGCAACATCCAGATAAAACACTTGCAACTTGCAACATGAAACACTACATCAACATAAGATTGAAACAACTAAAATCATTGGAACATACTCTTGCAACAAGTGTGAAACATATGCAACATCTAAAGCAAAAAACGCTTGCAAACATACGTCTGAAAACAGATGAAACATTTTAAATAAATACTTGCAACATGCCTCTGAATTAAACACTTGCAACATCCCGATCTACTTTTGTAACATCCACATGAAACACTTGCAACATACTCTGGAATACTTGAAACATACTGTGGCAGAACCGCTCGAAATAACACATCTTCGGAGACGCTCGTCTCCCCCAAACAGTAAGCACCCCGAAAGCAAGTTACATCGGACGGATTCCGTCGAGCACACCCCAAGGGAGAACTCGAATAATCCACGTTTTCCCTCCATGATCCAATAATGAGAACGAGTTACAATACTTAGTCCATTTCATACAAACAGAGTTCTTAGAAATACACTATTACAATACTAAATTCAGAGTGCGGAATTTAAATAGTGGAATTACAATAAATATCTAATGGTAGAAAACAAGGATCCGTCTGTGCCCACTAGAGGAATCCTCCACACAACAGCTACTCTTCAAGCTGCACCAACAACAAAGATAAATAAACCCTGAGTACATAATATACTCGCACGTGGTAGTAAATTATGCTCAACTTGTAAATTCCGATGACGACATAATCTTCACCGGTTCCTGAATCCGATGACAGAATTTTTTTCACTCTGAGTCCGTTCGTGTCATGTTTAGTTTACTCGATCTGTAGCATTAGGGATTTTCATCCGTACTCGTCTCCCTGTAGGAAAACCTTTTTTTTCAACTGCTTTCATTTTATTCGAGTGAACAATTTTATGAGTCTTGTGAAGCACGCACAAACTACACCATGACAATAAGGGCTAGTAGTATTTCATTGCTGCGATAGATGTTACAGACAATACTAACTAGCTATAGCTAGTACACAGCATGAATATAATCCATGCATGTTCACAGCAGATTGCAACTACACTGCTGCAGAAGCTAAGCTATGCTAATATCTCGCAGCAAACTACCTGTTGGTCTGCATTACAGTGGCCTGCTTATTGCCCTGATCGCTTGAGCTTATTCAGAACTATTTTTCAGCTATGTACAATATTTCAGCGTAAGCATAACATAAGACAAATTTCAGCATCAGCGAGCAGGCTATACTAGATGGAAGTAGCTCGATTACACATACAGCAGTCGAACAAATCTTGCATGTTTTGCTTGTTTCTCATCATCAAGGCCTGAAGAAGGCCGGGTGTGGACGTCCGGTGCCCTGGAAGGAGGTGTTCTTGAGGTGCTCTGGTGCGTTCTCGAACGAGTGCCGCCTCGCCAGGGACAAGATCTTCTTGTCGGCGGCGATGAAGTAGGCCATGCCAGCAACTGCAAATTTCAGTTGTTGACTACTAGGTTATCACGTAGCATTACAGGTTTTTTCAGAGAGCAGTGAATCTTGTTTAGGCGGAGGAAGAAGCAAAAGATGGATGCACCTCTACTAGATACAAGAACATGTACCTGTGGAGATGATGAGTGCCTGGCCGGTGGGGTTGATGTTGGCCTTCGCCCACGGCAGCATCCTCACACTCGCCAGCTGAACATCAGAGGTTACGGATCTCGAAATGGTTAGATAGATACGTAGAGCCTTGTGCTATCACGGTGCATGCTCAAATAGATGAGCGTCGACACTCACGGTGGGAACTGCAGAGGCGACGGTTGCGACAGCTGCTGCCTTGAACCCTGCCAGGGCCGCCTCTGCGTGCATCAGGCATCAGTAGTAGTATGAAGCATTTTAGCTAGAACGGCTAAGTAATAAGTAGACATCCATCATCGGAAGACAAACTGTAGCGACGAGCGTGCAGTGTACTAGTAGCTGGATGATCGGATCAGTGTTTGTATGTACCTCGAGAGCAGCGCTTGGCGAGGGCAAGCTTCTGGTCGAGGGACGCACGGCTCACGGGTGACGACATGGTATCTTGATCCTGTTGGTGAGGCTCGTGAAGCTAGTGGAGTACGACGCGCAGCACTTACTCAGAGAGCGAGAGTGAGCAGAACACGGCTGGTTGCTGGAAGAGGCAGGGGAGACCGTGAATTTATAGTAGGCCGCAGCTCAGCTAGCGCCGCATCGATCGGCAGCCGGGACGGCAAACGATCGGCGGTGGCCGGTGGGCGAGGAGGCGGATGCATGGAACCGGCGGGCCGGACGTGGTTTCGGTTTCGGGGGGCCAAAAGGCATGCCGACTGCAGACTAGAGAGTGGCCGGCGAAGGCGACGAGAACCGAGCCGGGAACCGTCCTCGTATCGACGTGAACCGAGCCGGGAACCATCCTCGTATCGACGTTTCGTGTGATTCCATTCCAGGCCCCGGCTGGACCACGCTTTCCTATCCAGATTCAGTGGTATCCCACTAGTGGCGTGCGCGGGTTGGAGATTTTGCCGGCGCCTCCTGCCGTTTCGCCATCAGCTGCTGGAGGAAAAAAAAGGAATCTACGCGACAGAGCCAGTAGTTTTGGGCTTTTGGCCGTTTGGGTTGGGCACTGCCTGGCGCACGCATGCCGCCATGTGGTGGGCAAAGGGCATCTGTGTGCTACCGAACTAGTGTTAAAAAAAACTGTTTGTGCACGGGGCATGTGTGTCGGTGGGCTACGTGGTCGAGGAATAATAGTTTTTTTTTTATAAAAAAAATAGAGTAATAAGAGCATCTCCAAGAGTTTGCTATCTTAACTTGGCATCCATATAATTTTGGCAAAACAAGAAAAAATAGCCTCCAATAGTTTGGCAAAACAACTTGGCATCAATAGCAACTTGGCAAATCTTCCCTCCGCACGCGCAAATATACGTGCGCGTATACGGCTTGGCATCCGGGGCTCTTTGTTCACTTAGCGGGGCTCTTCGTTCACTTAACGGGCCTCTTCGTTTTGTTAACGGGTTTTTTTATTTTACCAAGTCAAAAATGCAAAACTCTTGAAGATGGATTGTTTTTTTACTTGGCATATAATTTTGGGAGTTAGCAAATCACAAGATTTGTCAAGTAAAATTTGACAAACTCTTGGAGATGCTCTAAGAACAGTCCCAAACCGGAGACTATGAGATAGAGTTCTATACTTAAACAGTCATATAGACACGGTTACGTTGATCTCTGCCCCAACTTGGCCCAACGGCCAATTGGGTTCTTGATGGAGACGCCCAACCCTATCTATGGTTGGTGGGTCCCCGTCGCACAGCGTCATAAAAGGAGGTGGAGGCCGAGGCACAAGGCACGAGGTTCACCTGAGCCGCCACAAACCCTACCTACATCATAACCCTAAGCCGATCTAGAGAGGGGGTGCTGTCAACGACGGGAAACCGCCACCGCCGCATCTTCATCGCCGCCTTTGCGACTGCGCCTCCACTGTGACGTCCACACCGTCGCCGGACTCCACTGCTACTCTGCACCTTCACCGCATCACCGATACCGATGCCATGGCCAGCTCGTCTACCTCCAAAGCAACCGATGGTTTGCTAACACCGCATCCCTCTCTCTCTCTCTCTCTCTCTCTCTCTCTCTCTCTCTCTCTCTATATATATATATATATATATATATATATATATATATATATATATATATATATATATATATATATATATATATATTTTCCTAGCACTAGTTCATATTCTAGGGTTTACCATATATCCTAAATTCAAGTTCATACACACTAGATCTACTGCTAGTCGATCCCAATGATCTATCAGACACTGCTTGTATAAACCAATTTTTTGACATAGTTTATTCAATATTAAATTTTGTCCAATCTAATGTGTTTTCTCTCATGCCAGATACTAACCACGTCTCTTAGTATCTTGGGGAGTTTCGTGTATAAGAAACTGTTTTCTTCTTTATCTTCATCAACTATAATGCTACATAAGAACCCCAATAAACGATGGAGTGATTCAACGAAAACCATGGGGGCTACTAGATGGTGGCACTTTGTTAGAGGACTGCCTTGGTCGCCGGGAAGAGGGAGCAAGGAATAGTAAGAGAAAAGGAAAAGCTACAAAGAAGAAAGGAAACTTTATTCGTTGGAGGCGTTCATGGCTATTCAACTATATAGGTAGTGGAAAAACAACAATACATAGGGGGCAAAATTTTCAAAAGAATAAGTTCGACCCTAAAGAGGCCCTAAATTAAATTGCATCACCCCTCCTTGAATTTGTCTCGAGGTGCCATCGAGGTTCCTAAACTTCTAAAATGGACATCACCCAGGTCCCTAATAAACTTACTAAGTTGATCCACCTGCGTGCTATGGTGATTGTGCGAGAATATAACAATGACATGTGAGCCCACACACCAGTACGGGGAAGAGATGAAACTAACATATAGGCCTCATATTTTGGAAAACGCGTCATCCTACAGAACGAAGAAGCGGAGGTTGTCAGCCCGTGACTTTTATTTGAAGTAATGGTAAACATCACTTCAAAAATTTGCCTCCTCTCATTCGATTTTTTCTGCCCAATCCAAGAATGCCACGTGGTCTTTTTCCTAACTCCGGCAAGGTTAGAGTTCGACGTTCGGGGCTTACCTAAATCCGACGGGCTTAGAAGGATTGCTGGGGATCGAAGAAGGCTAGCCCAATGATGGTGGAGGGCGTGTGGGCAGCATGGGGCGAGGTGGCGCTAGCGCTGTCGGTCAAGTAGTTGGGGAAGGCGGTTAGGCGGGGCAAGGATGAGAACGTGATGACCTCCATCAGGTTAGCATGGTGGCGGTCATAAACAACAATAGAGGCGGTGCAGGAACTCGGCCGGAGACAAAGAAGATATAACGAGGAGGCGGCACATATGATGGATGTTAGTGAAGGACCGTGGTAGATGACGGTGTTGATGCCACCGGAGCCTAGCGGGGAGGAGAGGATTTGGTAGGGGCGAGCAGGCTGTCGAAGTCGGGTCAGGTTCAGGTGCGGGAGCACGGAGGAAAAAGAGGAAGGGAAGAAAAGACGGTGAAGAGAAAGATTTCATCTAAATCCTCCATTTTATATCTTTTAGCGATGGTTGCCCTTAGACTACTCGGTTGCTGACTATTGCCCTGTTCGCTTGGCTGATAAGCCATGGCTGAAAGAAGTACTGTTGGCTGATTTGTTGTGAGAGAAAAATATTGTTCATTGGCTGAAAAAGTACGACTTATAAGCCAAGCAAGCATGGCATATACAGACTCGCTCTGAGCCTAGCTAGCCGCCTACTTGGCAATCTTCCGACGTTGCGCTGCATTACCGTGGCTAGTTTGTTTGCAGATTCCCCCCCCCCCCCCCCCCCCCCCCCCCCCCCCCCCCAAACGAAGCATAGTGTCTGGCACGTGGTTTTAGCTTGAGAGTTGGGAAACAGAGGGGAAAATCTTGTGGGATCATGGGTGCTAGGTTCAGCATCTACATATTATATATTCTAATCATCAAAAGTGAAAACAAGGAACCATGCAACACTGGTCATCGACACGGTGCATGGAGCTCGGACACATTTCAACGGTCAACCAGTCAACCGTGCTGTCACTGCTTGCGTGTACCCAGCACTTGTAGTCGCTGGGTTTAAGGCGAGACTATGCAAGCGCTTACATACATATTACCGACGATGTAACGGCAGACCTCCAACTCCTTTTCTTCTGTTTTGTACTTGGTGGCTCTTGGACTGAGTTAGTATGACACTCCTAGATAGGGTTGAAAATATCACTCACCAGGATTTTGGTCAATATTTAGGAATTTTAGTGCCTTACACCAAAACCTATTGCAAAAGTGATATATTGAAGTCTACGTAAACCCTAGGACTAGGAGTTGCATCGCCTTTTATTTTCAACTGGATAGTTCTTGGGCATCTTTTATTTTTAGAGTGTTTTGTGGCTTCGCAAATCACGATAAGTACTTAGGGCGTGGATAGCCCCTGGACGTCCGGACGGACGCTTGCGCATCTGAAAGGTCCTAATGGCTAGAGGGGGGTGAATAGCCTAATAAAAATTTCTACAACAACACTTAACCAAATAGTTAGACAATGATGAGGCGAAGCGAGTGTTGCGCTAGCCTACTCAAAATGCAAGCCATCTACCACAATTCTAGTTTAGATAGTGTCAATTCACACAAGAGCAATGACACTACCCTATGTTAGTGTGCTCTCAAAGGCTAACTAAAGAGCCACACCAACCAAGCATGCAAGCTCTCACAACTAGCTACACTAAAGAGCTTGTCAACTAGTTTGCGGTAAAGTAAAGAGAGTGATCAAGAGGGTTATACCGCCGTGTAGATGAATGAACCAATCAACCACGAAGATGAATAACAATGATGACCAATCACCTCGGAATCAATGATGAACACAATGATTTTTTACCGAGGTTCACTTGCTTGCCGGCAAGCTAGTCCTCGTTGTGGCGATTCACTCACTTGGAGGTTCACGCGCTAATTGGCTTCACACGCCAAACCCTCAATAGGGTGCCGCACAACCAACACAAGATGAGGATCACACAAGCCACGAGCAATCCACTAGAGTATCTTTTGGCGCTCCGCCGAGGAAAGGTCAAGAACCCCTCACAATCACCACGATCGGAGCCGGAGACAATCACCACCTCCGCTCGACGATCCTCGCTGCTCCAAGCCGTCTAGGTGACGGCAACCACCAAGAGTAACAAGCGAAATCCGCAGCGAAACACGATCACTAAGTGCCTCTAGATGCAATCACTCAAGCAATGCACTTGGATCACTCCCAATCTCACTATGATGATGAATCAATGATGTAGATGAGTGGGAGTCCTTTGGCTAGGCTCACAAGGTTGCTATATCAATGAAAATGTGCAAGAGTCGTCCCTTGAGCCGGCCATGGGGCTATAAATAGAGCCCCCATCAAATAGAGCCGTTATACCCCTTCACTGGGCAAAACGCGCTCTGACCGGACGCTCCGGTCAAACTGACCGGACGCTCTGGTCAAACTGACCGGACGCTGGCCCTCAGCGTCTGGTCGCCCGATGGACGCCACGCGTCACTAGCTACAAACGCTGTTCGTCAGATTCCAACGGCTACGAAGCTGACCGGACGCTCCGGTCAAAACTGACCGGACGTTGAAGCCCCAGCGTCCGGTCGTTTCCAGTAAGCTCCCCGAGGCATGTTTTTTCGACCGGACTCGTCCGGTCCACCTTGACCGGACGCAGACCAGCGTCCGGTGCTCAACCCTACCCACTGTGCCGTCTGACAGCTCGATCGGACGCAACCTTTCAGCGTTCGGTCGCTGAGTGACCCAGCGTTCGGTCAGTAGACCGACGCCAGCATCATTTCGACCAACTCCATTTCAACTCTAACTTCTTCACCCTTGCTCAAATGTGCCAACCACCAAGAATTTTGCATCCGGCGCAATAGAAAATAGACATTTCATTTTTCCAAAAGCGCCGAACCCATCTCAACCCTGCAAACACCTTGTGCATATGTGTTAGCATATTTTCACAAATGTTATCAAGGGTGTTAGCACTCTACTAGATCCTAAATGCATATGCAATGAGTTAGAGCATCTAGTGACACTTTGATAACCGTATACCGATACGAGTTTCACCCCTCTTAATAGTACGGCTATCAAACCTAAATGTGATCACACTCTCTAAGTGTCTTGATCACTAAAACAAAATAGCTCCTATGGTTTATACCTTTGCCTTGAGCTTTTTGTTTTTCTCTTTCTTCATTTCAAGTTTAAGCCCTTGATCATCGCCATGCCATCACCATTGTCATGCTATGATCTTCATTAGCTTCTTCTATTTGAAGTGTGCTACCTATGTCATGATCACTTGATAAACTAGGTTAGCACTTAGGGTTTCATCAATTCACCAAAACCAAACTAGAGCTTTCAGCGTCCGGATCTGTTCGCCTCGCCCCAACCTGCACGCGCATCCCGCCCCTGTTGCTACGCCCGTGGCTCCTTCCTAGGGATTCCGCTCCTCTCTCTCTCCGCGCGGACGGGACCAGGGAGCTGGGGTGAGGACGAGCATGCCCCCATCCACAGGACCCAAACACACCATGCGCCCTGACCACCGGCACCCGGCTCGCTGTGCCCGATCCCCGGCGCGTAGGCCATGCCCTCATGACTCTCTGAACACACATCTGAAACATGAAACACTTGAATGCAACATACGTCTGAAGCAGATGAAACATTTTGGACATACACTTGAAACATGTGTGTGAAACATTTGCAACATTCAGATAAAATACTTGCAACTTGCAACATGAAACACTACATCAACATAAGATTGAAACAACTGAAACCATTGGAACATACTCTTGCAACAAGTGTGAAACATATGCAACATCTAAAGCAAAAACGCTTGCAAACATATGTCTGACAACAGATGAAACATTTTGAATAAATACTTGCAACATGCCTCTGAAACACTTGCAACATATGCAACATCCCGATCTACTTCTGTAACATCCACACGAAACACTTGCAACATACTCTAAAATACTTGAAACATACTGTGGCAGAACCGCCCGAAATAACACACCTTCGGAGGTGCTTGTCTTCCCCAAACACTAAGCACCCCGAAAGCAAATTACATCGGACGGATTTCGTTGAGCACACCCCAAGAGAGAACTCGAATAATCCACGTTTTCCCTCCATGATCCAATAATGAGAACGAGTTACAATACTTAGTCCATTTCATACCAACAGAGTTCTTAGGAATACATTATTACAATACTAAGTTCAGAGTGCGGAATTTAAATAGTGGAATTACAATAAACATCTAACGGTAGAAAACAAGGATCCGTCTGTGCCCACCAGAAGAATCATCTACACAACAGCTACTCTTCAAGCTGCACCTACAACAAGAGTAAATAAACCCTGAATACACAATGTACTCGCAAGACTTACCCAACTAGTGGGAATAATTTCCCGACTCCAAAGGATATGATAAGCTTTATGGTTTGCTGTGTTTCCTTTTTTTTTGTAAAAAAGCAATACTAGTAGTGAATCCTTATGTATGTTTCTTATTAGCAGTCATGATTAGTTCATTATCTAACCATTCTATGTAAGCACCTGTTCTACTTTCAAGCAAGAGTTGAGCAAACAGATCCATTTCATCATCTTTCATCTCCCAATTCTTACTACGGTGCTAGACTATAGACAAGTCGTATCGGATTACCCGGTGATTCACGAATCAATGTGCCCAGCTGGGTACCCCAAAACACACGTCCTGCTTGTACCCCAGGCACAAGTAGGACCAACCCATCACTCTCCTATCAAAGGGTCTAGGTCCCCATCCAAACTTGGACTCCAAGCCCCCACACCTGAGTCCTAGACTCAGTGTGGTGCTTAGACCTCCACCATCTCTGCTTATAATCAGTCGGTCCGGAAAGAGCCAGAACCCACGACAAGAGAGCAGCGAGCCTTCCCTGCTCCCATAAAACAAGTATGTGCTTAGGATAATAAGTCTGTGACTTGACTAGAACCCAATACAACGGCCGGTCCTTAACTGATAAGGACAGGGAAAACAGTGTAACCAAGCTATGCCTTGTTAGCCGCAGGACACAACCTCTTACACCCACCAATACCCGTACCATATCCCTACCCGATCTCCATTTCCTTTCACTATTTTATCATGAGAGTGATAATAAAAATCACCTATTGTGAGCAACGATAGGTTACTCACGCTACCGATAGCCTAAGCATAGCAGCTACTCGACCTATGATAGTAGGACTCATAGGTAGGTTATCTATGCATGTAGTTTTCATAAAATGCCTATAACATAAATGCACATCACACACACACACACACACATATATATATATATATATCCTGTGATTATTCAAAATAAGGGTTATGCACCGGGGCTTGCCTTGGGTAGGCGCGGTGTCAGCTCAGTCAGTCAGTGGTAGCTCCGGGACCTTCTCCTGCACGAGAATCTCCTCCTCAAACTCGTGATCTCCGATGGTCACGATTTCCGTCAACTCATTCTCTACATGCATGCGATGATGATGCAATACTTAGCATTTCGGCAACATCAACTCTTAAAATAAGAATACATATGGTAAACTACTAAGCTAGCTCTAGTGACTTGGATACTAAGCTAACTATCATCTTCATCAAGTAAAGTGTTGGGTTCAACTAACAAACACCTAGCTTTACAAATAAAGAATATATCTTTATTTCTATTAATGATTTAATGTATATTTGAAACAAAGAGCATTGAACTACCCTTATGTTAAGTCTATTCTAAAGCTATAAAAATTACAGTGAGCACATAATAATACAATGAACCTACTGTAAAAATTTTAGGGTTTTTGCTATGACCAATCAACCACAAAAATTCCTATAATTATTTAACCTAATCATATTAAGCACTCTCAAATGATTCAATAGCCAATGTTATCAACAAATATATATATGAACTAAATACACTAACAGATAGATCACAATTTTAGGAACCTAACAAAATTGGTTTCACAATTTTTGGACATCTACAGAATTTGCTATAGTTTTCCAAAGATTAGCTCAAAACTAAATTAGAAAAACATTTGCTAATTCGCTGGAAAAAGGAACACCAATTCTCGCGCGGCCCATCCGCATGGCCCGCAGGCGTGGCTCACCTGAAGCAGGCCCATGCGCGAAGCGGCCCACGGAGGGAGAGTCCCGCGCACGTCAGCGTTTTTGTAAAAGAGACCTTGCATTTCCCCCAATTCGCAACTAAGGACCAACACTATTTTACTTACTCACAGACCCTCTCACTTAACCCCACGGCCTTTCTCTAATTTACCCACGCGCACCCCAGCAGTTCAGTGCGTGGCGGCGCGTCGAGCGATGGACTAGCACGGCTATGCCGGCCACCTAGGGCCGCTTCTAGCCTGACGGTCAGACCGGCCTCGGTAGCGCGGGGCGGTGGGACGCACTGGAGCTGACCACGACGATACGTGGCCATCTGCGATGGTGGCGCGACCGCCCCGGCAAACTCAAGCATCAACGAACCCATCTAGCTAGCGAGTGAGCATTAACAGGCTACCATGAGACTAGCTGTGGTGACCGTTGGCGAAGAGAGTGGTAGAGAGGAGATGGCCACGTGCAGCTGAGCCATGTGGCGGCGCACCGTGGTGGCACAGTCACGTTAGTGGCAGGGTGGAGCTGGTAGCGACTAACCCGAGGCATGCATAATGAAGAGGAAGGCAAGGCACACCAACTGGCGTGGGCAATTGGGTTCGGGTGGATGGATGGGAGATCTGCCCTCGGTGGTGGCCATGGTGCGGCCTTAACGGCGCACCGGCGGGAAGACACCAAATTGGTGCCTGGCCGAGCCATCATCAAGGTGGTACAGGGTCAAGCGATGAGGAGACTTGTGGGCGGAGGTGCGGACGAGCTAAATTGAATAGAGGTGACCAATCTCTGGCGCACTTGTGGGCGCAAGGCTACGACGACGGTAGAGAGATGCGAGGCAGAGCAAGGATGGTGGAATGCATCTAGGGCTCTGCTATGACATGCCTTAGCGGGACGCGGTTGACGTAACTGTAGCGACCCAGTCTAGCCACTAGCGAACGAGCACGCGTGTGTTCACGCCGGCCTAGCCCACGCGCCGCAGTGCCATCAATGGCGTGACGATGGTGGGTGCAACCACATGCACGGAATCAAACTGGGCTAGGGCGCAGACACGATCGTGGGGGTGCGACGACAGCGGCAGTAGGCGTGTCGCGATGCACAGCGGACTTGGCAGCACGGTAGCGCGCAGGGCGGGCGACAACGTCCATGACTATTCCCACAGCACACGGCCATCGCAGCGCGGCAACACGCGGGCGCGCGCGAGGCGCACTGACGCGGCGACGTCGACCACTGACGTGCGGTGACCTCATCCACGCGGGGAAGCAAATCAGATACGTGCTGTGCACGGATTTTAAAGCTTCTACCGCGACCAAACCGTTACTCCTAAACATAAATGGTCTTCACTACAATCAAGATGGTATATGAGGCTACTTAATCAAGCTATAACACTACATCGCTCTTTAACCCAATTCCTCAAAATAGTTTGCTAAACATAGCAATGTCTAACTGTCAACAGACTTGTAAATTTTTCTAAGTTTTGAGTTGAACTCTATTTCAAATTGCATTTCTAAGCTATTGGAAATATTAGCTAGCAAGGTTATTTTTCAACAGGAAGTATTTCATCATCTTCTACAAAGTTCACACTCCAAACTTTATTTAAGCTCCATATATAAGTTCTATAGTAATTTTACTCAATAAAAATTGCTTTACAACCATACTTGATAATTGTACGAATCGTGAAGTAACTTTTCGTTTTGCATTCTTATTGATCATTTTAGTTGAAATACTTCACCTATTCGTTTCATCACATGCATTACCCCATAAGTATGATGCTCATGACGAGTTTTAGTAAATGATTTAGGGTGTAACACCGAGGGTGTTACACATACGCTTGCAACATGTTAGGCGCGGGACTCTAGTGAGCGGCAACCACCATGTCAGGCGTGCTAAGGAACTTGTAACTGCCTCGATGGGCAGATTTGGGCTGGGAGGTGGCGGAGCGAAGAGCACCACGGACTTGGCCCCCCCCGCGAGCTTCTTCCGCTACCGGGGCGTGAGGAGCCTCGAGGCCGGCGCGAAGTACGGCATGGCCGCGACGCCCTCGCCGTCTCTAGCCGCAGGAGGAGGTGATGATGAGGACGCCGGCGTTGGCGACGGTGATGAGGGCAGGGGAGGGCGGGAGGCGCGACTTCAGCGATAGAGCATGGCGTTGCAGAGGCGGGCAAGGGCCACGGGGCTGAGGAAGCGGAGCGGAGCCTACGAGAGGGCGTTAGACGGAGTGAGAGATATATTTTTTTATTTGGGAAGACGGCGCCCGGACGGATGGACGTCCTCACGGTATCACCGTATCACTGTCTTAAGTACCAAAACTTGGCATATGCTACAAAGCATTACAGAAAATATAACGGAAATTTAGAACCAAATTTTGTATTTCGGTCGGGCAGTGCTAAGGTACAAATTTTACATACAAGAGGTAATATCTCAAATAAATCTAAACCGTTGATTTTTAGAATTTTAAAATTAATTAATTAACCTAAGAAAAGGAAAAATAAAAAGAAAATATCTTCAAATCCCCTCATGCACGGGACAGACAGAAGCGGTGGCCGGACGCGCTGCCTTCCTTGTAGATTGCGCGGCCTTCCTTTCAGTATGTTACATATAAAAAAATATCAACATGTGTACAACAACTATCACGGTTTATTCAGTTATTAAAAGTTACGTTACATATATAAAAAACATCAACGGTTAACACATTAATTGAGACGTGAACTTTAGAGATCTAAAACATGTTATATGTTGACACATTACAAATCGAGTGTGTATATTATACTAACTCGAATAAAACTATATTTCATAGTTCAGAGGGCCTTAGCTGTCACGTATATTGAGCATGCAAAATGGCCATGTAAAGTTTCATGTATGCACATACACACATCAATTTCACGTTTGTTTTAGCACATACTTGTGGTACGAGTTATTTGAATAAAAAATAGGTAGTTTATGTTAATTAAATTGTGCTATATATCTAAAGTTGCAAAAATAAAAAGATTTACCACGTATGCATCAATTAAATCTAAAAAGATCTTTATATCTAAAACTTTTTTCTGATTTATCATACTTCCAAAGTTAAAAATTAAATAAATATATATTTCATAGTTGACCGTGACCGTCCGATTGAAATAAATGAACGACTCACATTTATTTGGTTGTACCACAGCAAAGCCCATTTCGGCCGGGATCAATAAAGAACCATAGCGTCATAGCGATTGTAAACGCGGTTCCTAAGGTTTGTTTGGTTCAAAAATCGTTCCCTGGCCTAGAGATTTTTTTTTTAATTTTAACACTTTTTTATAAACTAATTTTAAATCTGACACGGCCGGGTTTTTTTAACTAACACTTTTGGCCACGCCTGTTGCCGTGGCGTAGCCAAATGCCTGTGCCGCGCCATGCATAGTGGCACGACACAGGGCTGACGTGGCGGTAACCGGATCCGCTGACCGCTGACGGGGCAGGTCCTGCCGCGCCACCGATCTTGGCGCGGCAGTGCCGTGCCATGGAGCATGGCGCGGCTGCGCCAAATAAAACCCCGCAGCGAGGCCGCCCGCCCGCCGCCAGCTGCCTCTGCCCTGCCGTGCCCGGCCACTCCTGCCGCGCAGCGCCCGCGCCGACTGCGCCCGCCCGCCCACGCCGCGCCCGGCCACTCCCGCCGCGCAACGCCCGCGCCAGCCGCGCCACGAACGCCGGCGCGTCAAGGCCATCAGCTTCTAAGGTACCTCCTCTCAATTTCATGTTATTTTGATTATTATTATTTTAGGATAGTTAGTGATTTATGATAGTTAGGGTTTTATGATTGTTATTAATTTATGATAGTTTGTTAAATTTAGGATACTTACTGATTTAGGATAGTTAGGTTAGTGAATTTGTTTGTGATTTACGTAGGTAGTTTTTAGGTTCGAGGTTGTGTTTAGTATAGTTAGGAATTTGGGTTTAGGGATTGATTAGGTATTTATTAATTAGTTTATAGTTAGTTATTTAGTTAGGGATTTTGGGTATACCTATGAGTTTACAAACGTCGGTACTTACTAGTGCGTGATACGTCGATTTTGATGACTTTATGAAGTTTCGTCAAATACTTATATTAAGTTGTTTATGTTACAAGTGCGTGATATGTCTGTTAATGTTACTTTGAATATATACATGTGCTTTCATATTGTGTTCGTATTGCATAACAAGTAGTTCAAATTTTACAATGCTACATAATGTTAATTTGAATTTTGTTAATTTGAATACTCTAATGCTTTTTCTATCAATTTGTAATAGGATGGCCCCACCCACATAGCACCTCTTGTACCCCATTCTTGAGGTGGAGTACGACGACCAGCACCGAGCACATATCTTGAGCGACAACGACGCAGAGGTGGCCTTGCCTCCTTTGAGGCCCCGCACGCACACTAGGGCGCACCAGTAGGACGAGCGTTACACGCCGTATATACGGCATGCCGGCTTCCTCGAGCTTGTCCGTATTGTCAACCATGGTCTTCCGCCCCTTGACCCAGCACTACTTACTACAGCTGTAGACAGGTGCGAGTGCATTCTTTGTACGTATACTTTCTTGTAACAAATTTGAGGCAAGTAACAGTCGTTCTATTCTTATATCAGGTGGAGGCCTGAAACCCACACGTTCCACCTACCTTGTGGCGAGATGACCTTGACCATACAGGACGTGAAGGCTATTTTTGGCCTTCGGTTGGAGGGACTTTCAGTGACAGGGATAGTTGACAACGATCATTGGAGGGAGTTGGTGGCTCAATTTACTGGCTTTCTTCCACCGGATGACGAGGCTTCCAAGAAAAATAAGTGAGAAATTAAAGCTTATTTAATACTTGCATTGCTTTCCTGCAGCCATCGGGTCTCATTTTATTTGGTAAATTTCAGGAAAACTTTCGGTGTTTCGTCGTCTTGGATCACGGAGCGCTTTGATTACTTGGACCCACAGGCTGAGGAGGCTCAGATCGACAGGTTTGCTCGAGTTTGGCTCTGGCACTTTCTTGGTGCTTTCCTCTTCCCAGACGCCTCGGGCAACACCATCAGCTGGATCTTTCTTGACATACTACGCCAACCGTGGGAGAACATAGCGGCGTACAGCTAGGGCAGCGCAGTCCTGGCATGGACACATCGATAGCTATGCGTTGCCTGCCGTCGCACCTCAGTGTATGCGAACCTTGGGGGTTGCTCGTACCTACTCCAGGTTTGGTGTTGGGAATGATGGCCCGTTGGGAGGCCATTTAGTACTGTTTACTGGTAAGTACTTCGGTTCATTATATTCTTCGATATGGTTACATATGATAAGTTTATTAATGGCTAATTCATTATCGTGTTCAATGCAGCAATGGAATGGGCAGGATACACTCCCTACAGCTCTGTTTATCTGGATGGAATTAGAGTTAGTTAGAGGGAATGCGAGGCGCAAGTACAGGGAGTACACGGACGATCTCAACGTCCTGACACAGCACTAGGTTACGCTCTCTTTACTATCATACCTGTGTCTTGTTCGATCTACACTATATCACAACCTAACTCAATTATGAAATTCTAGGTGTTGGTGTCCTTGGGATGCTCCGGAGCTCTAGTACTATCTCAGTCCTGTCACTAGGGATGAGTCAGACGAGTATCGCTGCAATGCTCCTCTTATTTTCTTCCACGTGGTCGAGATTCACTTGCCCATCAGGGTCTACAGACAGTTTGGAAGAATGACAGGCTGCCCACCATCGCTTTACTCCACCAACTAAGGATTGCAGGAGTGAGTTATCGATTAATAACAGAGCTACAATTCAGAGGTGTGTGTGGTACAACTAACATTGTTTTGTTACAGATATGACCGTAGGAAGAGGTACAAGACCAAGGATTGACGCGTGACATACAACGCGCACATCCACTTGTGGGAGACCAGGGAACGGCAGCCGGTCCATGCGGGTCCTCCACACGACCAGCACACCTTCGACGAGTACCTGCGCTGGCTTCACAGGTCTACGAGGACACATATCAAGCCCCCGTACACTAAGGAAGCGATTAACGAGGACTCGGAGGAAGATGTGATCGAAGATGTGTATGATGTTGCCACTAGAGATGACACACAGCTACAGAGAGCCCCACTACAAAGATATGTGGTAAGATACTTGAATGGTATAATTTGTTATCCATTTGGTATTAAGTATGTATACTAAAACTAATGGAAACGGGGATCCCGATCTTCCGTCAGGTGGTGGTAACTATCGTTGTGGCGGAGAAAGACACACCGATCTGGCTTCAGATCGAAAGATCGAACCCTGCAATCTTAGCACCACAGCTCCTCTGGTTATCAACCGAGTCTCAAACCAGGTTGACCTCGCCAAGAAGGCTAATCCCTGCCTACGCAACGAAGAACACAAGCAAGAACATGAAAGAACACAACCAAATTGCAGATGAATGATTAATCTCTCAAAGTTGGGGTCTTACAAACCGATGAACGACGAAACTGTTCTTGACAGAATAATTTAAGCAAAACTCAAACCCTAATGGAGGAGCGGCGGCTATTTATGAAGACTCTAGGGTCGTGCAAGACCCCTGGACGTGCCCCTAATGGGCACAAACACGATACACGGTCCAACGGACCAAAAGGTGTCGTAGCACCATGGCAGATTCTGGACGCTGACTTGTTTCGATGATTCCTGTTGATTCCGAAGAGGTTTTGACGTGAAACCACTTGGATTGGCTTCCTTATCAAATTAGCTTTCCATCCATATGTGGATCATCGAAAATGGAGTCCGGATGCGTCCTGCGTGACCAGTTTAAGGCAGACTGGTCCTAGAGGCCGAGGTAGACTCGAACTTGAGTTACTTTGGGCCTCCACCGCGGGGACTTGAACCGAATTAGCCTCGGGCCTCCTTCTTGACTTGGACACCCTTGCTGGCCTCCTTCCCCTCCATCCAATGCGCCAAACATAGTCATATGCATAGGTGTCATGTACCTAGGCAACACAATTGTCGAGGCTGTCCAACGAAGCAGCGTACCGGCTTCACGAGTCTAGAGGGCTAGGGCCAGGCATTCTCGCAGCTTTTGTGGAGATAAACATAAACTTATCCGTTCCGAAAATGTTTGTTCAGTATATATGCGTTTGGAAAATGCACTAACTTTAACGTCTATTTATGCAGAAGGTGAAGAAGAGCTGTAGGAAGCTAGCTCAGAAGCTGAGCTGCATGGACACTCCTTATGAGGAACCGCCACTCCCGGCGCGGTCGGGTGCCACATCTTCAGCCTCTTTGAGGACACCAGCCGGCTCTTCTCAGCAGATGACAGGTGTCACTTCCGCGGTGCGTACACCACCACATCATAGTGCTGGCAAGGACCCTACAACCAAAGACGAGGAGGACGACGATGACGGCGACGACTAGTGGGAAGATTGGCCGCATGACGAGATCGGCATGTCTCAGCTAGGTGGTGCCCCGCTTAGTATCCAAAGAGCCTCATAGGTACTAACAAAGGTAGTTTCTTTAAATACGTAGGCTACTTGAACTAACGCTCATAAAGAATTCTAAGTAATCGTGCATATCACATACTTGCAGGGTATGAGCTGTACGCACCGGCAATGCGACCACATCGATGTTGGCTACACTCCCAATGTGTTGCCAACAAATCCGAAGAGACAAAGACGTCCGAGGGATCCTTACACTCCTGGGTCTTAGTTTGTTAGGTTGAACTATTATTGGCGTCCGAAACTTGCAGCCTTAGTTGGTTATGTTATGTCGAACTTATGTCAAACCAATTAAAATGTTACATGACAGCTTGTCAACTTATGTTATTTGCTTCATATCCATTTCAATGCGTCGCGTCATCACTGCTTGCGAGATTAAGTAGCAACTAGTTTGGAAACCGGCAGTCCCGGGGTATCTCGACACCGGTGGCCGACATCTTGTGCGAGGGGTCGAGGAAGCCGGGGTCCATGGTCGTGTCGCCGCCGATCCTATAATATAGGGCCAAAAATATCATTGGCTTATCAAATTCTCTATTCGGCCCTGAAAAAAATTTAACAAAATATAGAAACAAATTCATTATTGACTTTACGTTAAGTAATACTTATAATAACTCCCACTATCGGCGCGACGTGTTCCGGGATGGCGGCGGGCGCGGCGGCCAGGCTTGCTTGCTACTCGGGCAGGCATGACTGGCAGCGGGGTTTTATTTGGCGCAGCCGTGCCATGTTCCGTGGCACGGCACTGCCGCGCCAAGATCGGTGGCGCGGCAGGACCTGCCCTGTCAGCGGTCAGCGGACCCGGTTACTGTCACGTCAGCTCTGTGCCGCGCCACCATGCATGGCGCGGCACAGGCATTTGGCCGCGCTAGGGCAATATGCACGGCCAAAAGTGTTAGTTTTTTTTTTTTAAAACCCGACCGTGCTAGATTTAAAATTAGTTTCTAAAAAGTGTTAAAATTTTAAAAAAAATCGGCCTAGATAACTCCCTCAAATGTGTTATTTTGGACATCTGGGGATTGCCGCTTCAACTAGCTAGCTAGTTACACGTTCAAACACAACGAGTCATGGCACCGTGTCTATGGCTAGCTGCTGTCTGTATACGAGCTCTCCAAGGGATAGCTTATTATCTGAAATGGGCGTGCGTTTCATTTTCTGCTGAGATTTCAGATAATAATTACTAGAAAACCAGGCGCGGCAACGCGTTTCATTTTCTGCTGAGATTTCAGATAATAATTACTACAAACCAGGCACGACTTTGCCACGCCCTTCTTGGAGTGACCAGCCGACGAGGACAATGAAATGGTTTAAGTTTGAGTTCTCCTTTGATGTGTCTTGGCGATCGATCTGGACTAAGAGACATGAGCTCCAATTTTTTTGACATATAGGAGCTACAAAGTCACCATATATGTGGCTGCTGATGTGGAAATGTGCTAAAATATGTAATGTAATTCCTACTTAGTTGCTTTTAGCAAGCGCAAGATCGGCTACTAACAAGCTGAGATGAGTCATAACGCAAATATGATCGAATTTAACTGAAGATTGTCCGATAGCGTTTTATCTGTGAACCATGCTTCAGAAATAATCTTGGTGCAATAAAATAGATGTCACTTAGATCTCTTATACAGCTCAATATATTGTAAAGCAAAGGATGCTAAAAAGGGCTTCCATAATTTGAGGTCAGAATTAAATCAGGAGTATAGATAAATCCATAATTACAGATCAAGTTGGCTGTCAGTGTACGAAGATCATTGCCACGGCGTGGCACATCGGCAGGACGCAGATGAAATGTCATTGAAGGTTTACCAAGTTAGATTCTAAACAATACATAAAGTAATTCTATACAAGTTATTTACAATCTCATGGGCAAAAATGCATTTATTCAACAAATGAGATTTGAATCATCGATACATCTTACTGATATAAATGGGAAAGCTATGATCTGTCCAAAGCTATGTTTAAAAGCAAGCTCAGAGACAAGGGGATCAGCAAGGAGTTATCGTAAATTTTATGCCTTAAACATGGATAGGTTCTCCAATAAACTTGTTAGCCTGCAACTCCAATAAAATTTAAGATTATGAAAGCACTTCAGAAATTAAAGGATGAGGAATGCGAAACATGATATAGGTGATGAAAAAAAAAGTAGACGAATAGATATGTAGAATGCTGCAATATATGTCTCTGTGTGCTTGAATTTTTTTGCACTCAAAATTCAGTCAAAGAATTACCATATTGGGCAAATAAAACTTGATCAAGGAATCTCATAGTTTGTGTAGTATTATGTGACAAATTTCTGAGTATTCTACCAATGTAAATTGGGCGGTCACATGGTAACATTACATTTTAGATTAAGTATGTTCATATTCAAAATGAGGAGAAACTTTACAGGCAGATCATGGTATTAGTAAAATTCAGGCATGGAGGTTAAGATAACAGAATTGCGCCAAAATTTCCATATCATAAATTTCCACTTGTCCATTCAAGGCAAAAAGAAAAAGGAAATAAGAACAGCAAGGTGGCAATAACGTGCACGCTGACTGAGTTTTTTTTTTCCCTTTCCGTCATGTCGATCAACTCAGTCTTCAAAGCCAGTCTCCTAGATGATGACCCAGGCCTAGGTCTTAGCTGAGGTTGTCTCTTAGCATCGTAAAGTCGCTATAGGAATCGTGCTGGTCAAACTTTCTCAACTTTAACTAGAATTATAGAAAATACGTGCAACATTTATATCTCCAAATAAGTTTATTATGAAAGCATATTCAACGGTCTACCAAATGATACTAATTATGTACCATAAATATTAATATTTTATTAAATATATTTGGTTAAAGTTAAAAATTACTGACTTTTCGAGAAGCGAGGATGACTCTTTTTTTTTTGACAGAAGGAGTAGTGTTGTACCGATCCCCTGCTGCACCAACAGTGATATGGCCTGGTTGTATCATGCGGTAGCATCGTGCCTCTTTGGAAATTATAAAAATGCTCTGGAAAGAAATACAAAGGTTAAACTCCTATACTACTCAGCTATACAATACAGTACAAAGACATATATATATAACATACTAACATCTGAATTATGTCTCAACACTATATTTACGTGTTCTGAAACAACATTTCATTATTCATTTGAACAAATGAGAATGGTAAAACTTAAGAGGAAACAAATAATACCTTGATAACAACATTCTCAAACGTTTTTGAACCATTTTGCTCAATGTATCTCTGTGCAGCAGAAAGTACATCATCAGGCCTACTTGATTCATCCTTCTTTGAAAATTACCAGATGTTCACAAAATACTCATATACATGTGCAGCTCCATTGAACTGTGGCAATACTAACCAGCAATTGAAAAACAGTTTTATGTAAGACCAGAAAGGAAGCTTGCAAGTGCAAACGTTATGCCTGTGATGAGCATTTCCATCCATCTCATGATGTAGCCAAGAATCTTATCAGCCAAATCATGAGATAGCAGTTAATGATGAAGTAAAGTAGTAAACCAGAGATGGTCAATAGGAAAGAAATCAAGGTAAGATGAAATGTGCACATAAAACTAAAGCTAAAATTAGTACAACACCTAGTACGTGAGCCATTGCTGACCATCCACCATAGATTTTGTTTCAATTGCTCTAACAAAGGCATACCTGTGGAAAACGTCCAATGAGATAAAATAAAAACAATAACTATCAAATGGAAGACAGTTAGCGTCTATATGTTTATCTAAAAGGTTATTGGATTAACTTACAGGCCTGCAAAGATAAACAAATAGAGGATTAAAAATTCGTAATAACCTGTTGGAAATCTGAACGAGAGGACACCATAGGCACAAATACAAGGTTGCCTTGATATTATCCTCCAGAACTACAGATGTTCCAAGTCCCGTTACTTCATGTGACAAATAACAGCACTGCATCAGAGATCTGAATAAAGTTTCGTTGCAAAATAAGTTCAGAACAAGCAGGCGGTAGACACGTAGCCTAATCGGTTGTGACTGATTTTTTTTACATATATATACCTAAGCTCTATGTATTCGCATCATAGTAGCCGATCTAATAATCCAACAAAGACCAGAAAGCAGACACAAGGGTTAGCGTGTGTATGTAAGGGTGTGTTTAGTTGGGGAGGTGAAAATTTTTGGATGTCATATCGGATGTGTCGAAAGGATATCGGGAGGGGTTTTTAGATACTAATAAAAAAAACAAATTACAGAACCCATCAGGAAACTACGAGACAAATATAATGATACTAATTAATCGGTCATTAGCACATGTGGGTTACTGTAGCATTTAAGGCTTTTTATGGACTAATTAGGATTAAAAGATTCGTCTCGCGATTTTGCTGAGAACTGTGTAATTAGTTTTTTTTCGTCTACATTTAGTACTCCATGCATGTGTCCAAACATGCTCTTTTACTGTAGGAGAAAAAAAAAATTGGAAACCTAAGCGAAATCAGCAGCACAGTTCAACAGGCAAATAGGTACAACCGTAGAAGTACAATACAAGGTGTAGAGCATCTGGATCTCAACGTCGCACGCACATCACCCCAGCGCCGCCTCGATCAGCTTGCAGTCGACGATGTAGGCGAACCCGTACGCAAGTGGCGAGCGTGGCTTCCTGCAGGTCCTGGCTGGCCGTGGCTGTAGCGTCAGCGGAGAAGAACACGCGGAACCCCCTCACGAAGGCGTGGTGGTTGTCTCGCAGCACAGGTTGGTCACCTCCTCGGTGCCCACCCGCCGCAGCGTCTTCTCCCCCGTCCCCGCGAAGGCGTTCGTTGTACATGGCAGCGTCGATGTGGTCGCCGGGCACCACTCGCCGAGCGGGCGGCGGCGCTGGCGGGCCGGCGAGCGCGGCCCACGCACGACCTGGCGAGGGCCGCTGCCGCGCTTCCTGTGCCGGGGGCTGCGAGCACGACTCCGGGCAGGCTGACGAGGGGCGCCTCGCGGCCTAGAGATGGGCGGCGAGCGGCACCGGTAGAGAAGATCCGGCGGGGCGGCTTCGGTCTTCAGGAACGGAGTGGAAGAGTTCGCGGGCGTAGGGAAGAGCCGAGCAGATTCGCGAGTACTCGGAGTGCGATGCGGAGGGGACGAGAAGTCGAGAAGAGAACGACGGCCGAGCGGGTTCACGAGCATTCGCGACCATATGGATTCACAGTTTAATGGGCGAGAGACCCGTTAAGACCCAGATCGACGGTGGATATCACGTGATGGCCAGATCCTACGGTTTGAGGCTAACGGGTGCCCAAGCTTGAGCTCTGGATTCGAAAGGTAAACCCTGCTCTTAAATCCTGTTTAATCCGCTTCTTTTTTTATTCGAAACAGTATTTTTCTCTCATAAATTTCTCCAAATTTATTTAGATTCTTCCAGAATTTCTCCAAACAAAAAGGGCCAAAAATTGGAGGGACACATGGCATCTCATCAGTTTCTATCTCACAGATTAAAGAGCCGACAGCGACGAATGCGCATCCAGTCTGAGATGGTGATGCTGATGGTGATAGACAGAAAAAAAAAAACAGTAATGTGGGATGGACTGAAGCACCGACCAGCGTGCGTGATCCAGCACGGTTTACACAACACGTGGCGTCTCATCGTAGCCATAGGAGGCCAAACGGATGCTAGCTACTCTACAGATAATCTTTGCCCAGACTAGCAGTAGTATGAGCATGCCGGTTCTGTACCGTCTGATGAGACAAGGAGTTCGCCTCCCAATGCTGGAACAGTTCACCGACCATCGGATCAGATCAACTCGCTCTATAATTATTAGGACTGCACGTTTAGGGCCTGTTTGGGTAACCTAGTTTTCCGAAACTATGGATCACAGAACTGTAGTTTTGTAAATGAAAGATATACAAAACCATGGTTCGAAAAAAAAAAAGATAACGAGTGAAGTTTTTAAAATTCCAACAACTATGTTGTGTTCGCTTGAACTTATTCAGAACTACTTTTCAGTCATGGAACAGTGTTTCTCTCTCATAATATTTCAGCATAAACATCAGCCTATGCCAAATTTCAGCATCAACGAACATGGTGACTATAGTTTTAATAAAACCGTAATTTTAAAAACTACAAAGTTTATGACATCCAAACACCCAACTGCCTTTAAAAACCAAAGTATTTTTAAAAACCATGGTATTTCTCCGATGCTTTGAAAATACTTTGTATCAAAACGGACCTTAGCTTGTTTTATTCATGGCTAATCCTTCGAACAGGGCATCTGTCTGTCCGGAGGCTCCCGTTGGTGGATCGCGCCAGCCCAAACTACCTCCTCCTATTCGCTCATCTAGAAGGTTCCCCACCAAAGTTTCTCAAAAAAAAAAAAAACTGACCGCAACGGAACTCGGCTCGCACACAACTCACACTCCACCTACGCAGCTCGCAGCGGCCGCTCGGGACAGAGGCCGCCCACGCAGATCTCGTGCTCCGCCTACCCATCTCGCGCGTAGCCAGGGCGGAGCTTGTTCGCATGTAGCTCACGGCAGCCCGGGTGGAACTCGCAATGGACGGGATGGAACTCGCCCAGCTCACAGCAGAGCTCGCTCCGCGCACTGCTCGCTAGGGTTGGATATCGAGCCAGCTCGGCTCGTTATGGCTCGGCTCATTATCAAGCTGGCTTGGCTTGGTTCCTTATACTAACGAGCTAGAAGCTCAGCTCGACTCGGCTTGCGTGGCAGCTCGAGCGGGCTCGTTTAGCTCGCGAGCTAACTTAATTTTTTTCTTCGTATTGAGGTTATTCATCCCGTGAAAGATAGAGATGAGTACTGATTTGGGAAAAACAAGATAATTAAGAAGATGGATGATTTAATGCTAGTTTGGGAAATCAAGAAAAAAACTAATGCTTGATGCTGTGCGTTGGCTTGCAAGGGAGTAAGCAAAGCTGCGATTGCAAGGCCCTAGTGAGCGGCAGGCGCTGGGCGACTTACGTGTGTGCCACGTGCAGCGGCTCAGAAGGAGAACAGCTGAGCGTGCATGCATTTACGGCTACGTCTGCGCGGAATGGTGGATGGGGGAAGTCTAGGGCCTAGGGGTGGGAGCGTGGGAGTTGGGGGCTAGAATTTTATCATATTGGGCCAATGGGCTATGGCATATATGGGTTGATTCAAGTTTTTGTCATCTAATTTACCTTGGCTCGTGAGCTAGATCGAGCTGGCTTGTTAATTAACCGAGTTAAAGTGATGGCTCAGCTTGTTTAAAAATTCAAATGAGCCGAGACATTCACGAGCGAGTCGAGCAAGCTATTGAGTTACGAGTTTTTCATTCAGGCCTACTGCTCGCGCTCGACCTACATGATGTGGAGACCCGCTGTGGCCTTCTCTCCACCGGACCTGTTGCGGCCTTCTCCTCCAGAGTGGTGATCTTTGGGCCACCGATGAGCTCTACACCCGTGAACTCCACATGCCGAAGATCCTACATTCTTCCAAGCAGCAAGGAGATGTTACATTGAAACTGCATGTTGCAAGCGTCTGTTTCAAATATTTTAGATATTTTAGAGGTATGTTGCAAGTGTTTCATATAGATGTTGCAAAAGTAGATCGGAATGTTGCAAACTTCTGTTCCCAATGTTTTATCTATTTTTTCAGACGTATGTTGCAAGTGTGTTTATCTGAATATGTTGCATATGTTTTATACATATATTGCAATTTGTTTTATCTGGATGTTGCGTATGTTTATAATGGTTTCAAGTGTTTTTGTTTGCAAGTGTTCCCGACGCATGTTTCAAGTGTTTCATATGTCTTCAGTCATATATTGCAAGTGTTGCATCTGGATACTTTAAAAGTAGATCGATTGTTGCATCTCCTGCTGCCTTGCCTCGATGTCTGGCATCCGATACTACGATGCCACGGCCAGGGCACGCCGTGAATCCTTCCGAACCAGAGACGCAGGCAGGCGCCGCCCTCTCACCCTCTTTCTCGATGCCTGTGATGTTTAGGCGAGACATGGGTCTTCGTGTGAGGTGTGCGAAACAGAATGCAGGTGCCAGGGGCGGATCCAGGGCCCGGGCTACAGCCCGGGGCGAGTCCATGTAGCCCCTATAACATATGTGGTGTTTAGCCTAAAAAACTATGATCTTAATTAAACAAAAGAAGACCTAAGAAGCAAGATCAGACTGTTTTGAACGTGAATCAACAGCTCAATCCGGGGCGCAGCCCCGTTCTGGATCCGCCCCTGGCAGGTGCGGACATCCATCCAAACATCCGAGCACTAACAGCACCGTTTATTAATACAAAGCAGACCCATGGTTGCAACAGCATACTGCCGTTGTGACTTGTGAGCGCACATACTGTACCTTTCTTGCCAGACACATTCAATTTCTGCTCGCCTGTCAGTGTCAAGCTAAGCATGCATGGGCCAGTACGTTCCGCCTCCAGGCATGCACTGATACTAATCTTTAGCGTGTGTTTAGTTCCCTGAATTTGGGAATTTGGACTACTGTAGCATTTTCGTTTTTATTTTACAAATAATGTTTAATTATGGACTAATTAGGTTTAAAACGTTCGTCTCACAATTTTCAACCAAACTGTGTAATTAGCTTTTTTTTCGTCTACATTTAATGCTCCATGCACGTATCGCAAGATTTGATGTGATGACTACTGTAGTACTTTTTAGAATTTTAGGGTGAAAACTAAACACGCGCTTAGTTCTTTTATAGATAGCTTGCTCTATACGCGCGTGCGTACGGCTACTGTTCGCTGCAATTCGACGATTCATATGTATATGTATTATGTATATTTGTGTGCCAGTCTGTGGCATATATACGTGCATTATTGCTGGAATGAAAGACCGACCACTGGATTGTTAAATCAAATCCGTCAGCGGCACAGAGCAAACCGCCGCCGTCATAAGATAGGAGTATCTTGGGACCTTTGAAGCCCATCCTGTATGTTCTGGGCTGATAAACTTGACTGATGCTAGTTTGTTTTGAGAGAAAATACTGTTGACTGACTGATAAGCCCTGATTGAAACTAACACGCGAACATGCTACATGACTAGGAGACGACGAGAATCCCACCAAACACTTATGATTATTTCTGATTCTTGCTACTACCGCTTCAAAACTTTAAACTAACACAATCGAGGATAAAATGGCCCTGTTCGTTTGGGCTGGTTTGGCTTATAAGCCATGACTAAAAGTACTGTTGGCTGGTTTGGTGTGAGAGAAAAATACTGTTCGTTGACTGATAAGTCATGGCTTATAAGCCAAATACGACCAAGCGAACAGGCTGAAAATTGTGATTATAAACGAACTGATTATCGCCTCGTTCGGTTATTTGGGATTGATTTCCAGCCAAACCCTTTCCTTCACTAATTTGTACTATTTTGGAACAGTTCTTGACGTGGAATGGCCCGTTCCCGAACAACCAAACAGGGCCTATGTGTGCAAGGTTACGCTCACCTTGTCGACTCCAAAACCTCACACTACCTGCATGACGATACTATATATAAATGGAAGTACTCAAGTACAGATCTAGCAGGGCACATCATTACAGATATATTTGCATCATTTGGTGGTTTAAGGCTATCCACACTCGTCCACCTCTATTTTCATCTCTAAAAAGGAATATTCTATCCTAGTCATCAAGATTCTCTACTCTATACTCATTTCTTACGCATCCGTGTTATCTCTATCACATACTCTATACCCACTATTCCATATTTTATTCCCCTCCCTCTCTCTCCACAACTCTTCCTCTCATTGCTACAGTACCCTCCCTCACTCTCCACAACTCTTCCTCCCATTGCTACAGTAGCGCTACAGTGTTTTAGCGGCTGCTCTCTCACGCGCGGTCTGTCGCGGTCTACTGTGCAGCCGGTACGCTACCGGGCCACTTACAGGCGCGCGGTGCGCACTGCGCGCACGCTACCGGTAGCGTACCGGGAGCTTTAGCGCTGCCCGGTGCGGACAGCCTAAGGCCTGAAGAATGCCGGGTGGGGACGGCCGGTGCCCTGGAAGGAGGTGTTCTTGAGGTGCTCCGGTGCGTTCTCGAACGAGTGCTGTCTCGCCAGCGACAGGATCTTCTTGTCCGCCGCAATGAAGTAGGCCATCCCGGCAACTGTTGAGATTATGAGTGCCTGGCCGGTGGGGTTGATGTTGGCCTTCGCCCATGGCAGCATCCGAACGCTCGCCAGCTGAAACAACAAACACTTATGATTACAGGGAAAAAAAAGAGTTTGGAGGTTGATGATAAGGGAACTCACAGTGGGAATCGCGGAGGCAACGGTTGCTACAGCTGCTGCCTTGGCCCCTGCGAGAGTCGCCTCTGCAGACAAGAGCAGTATGCGAGAGAGAGATCGTCAGTACGAGTAGTACACTACAGCAATTGAACACTCAGCGGAGCACTGAGCAGCAGAGCAGCTGTGTGAATATAGTTGAAGGACCGAAAACGGTGACAAGGGAAGGGTAGTTGGAGCCGTAAATTTCTTTCGATACTTTTCGACCACTGCCCCAAACTCACCGTCAAACACGTAAACCAAACACCGTGATGTCAATGACCCAAATAATTATGTGGATACTTCCAGGAACACAACGGGACACCACGTAACCAACGCAACAAACGAAAAACGATTAGGAGCTCAAACGAACAAACCGTGAAAGAAATAGCACACTAACAACTCACACCGGACCTGTCCGGAAACTACACCGGGCTCGTCCGGTAAGCAATACCTCAGAAAACCTACTGAACAGAGCACAGTCATCAAATACCGGACACGTACGGTATGCTGAAACAGCACAGAGCGACTTTGGGAGAAAAATCGAAAACCCTAGCAAATAGTGTCAAAAAATTATGAAATTTTAACCACAGCTTCTAGACACCTTGAGGTAGGTCTCCATCAAATTTCAGCTCCAAACACGAAAGTTAGTCCTACCGGACGCATCCGATATTCATACCGGACGCGTTTGGTATTTTCAAGCAGTTCTCGAGAAAAATCGATTCAACACCCAGAACTCGATCAAATCAACTCGAAATGACTTGAAACTTTGCAGAGAGGATTACCAAAGAGTTGGTAGGCTACTCCTTGAAGATCATCGCCCAAGGCAAAGCCAATCAACAGGAAATCAAGAAATTGCGACGAACCCTAGTTTTTTAACCCTAGAACTTGATTCGCCCCGATCTATGACCTCGTGAGGAATTAGATAAAATCCTTCGGTGGAAGGGAATCAACTCACGTCCTAGTCTATCTCAGATAAAAAGAATGAGTCAAAACGCTCTCAAAATGATGAATCGAGCCAAGACAGAAAGGGAGAAAAACAAGAACGCGAAGAACATAAACACAATTCACAAAAACAACTCACAAATCGAATCCCCTGAGGACACGAGGAGGTTTGGGCCTCCATTCCCAACCAAAATCACAATGTTCAATTACACCGGGACACTAGTTCATTGGTAGACCTCTTGAGAAGAACCTAGAAAGGGGAAAACCTAAGGAGATGAAATGAAATGGCAAGAGGTGAGGGAGATTGGGCTCCCTCATCCTTATTTATTAGGGCAATTACACAATTCCAAACACGCCCATAGATATTTTGAGTCGAACCACTTAACCCGAGGGTGTTATGGTCCAACCCGAGATAATCTTCATCCGATGGCCACCGCATCCTTCATGAGATAGCTTCGCCTCGACGCGAACTCCTCGATGCCGCCACGTGCCGTTTGTTCCTCCTCGGAACCTCCACCCGGGTTTTGAGGCTAAACCCGTGAAACCGTCACCCGATGGTGTTGAGGTTCAACCCACCAAATCGCCATGAGTAGCGTACTCCATACGCGTCCCCCGCTACTCGACGCGTGTCACCGCCCTCTTCGACTGCCCGGACGCCAAGTCTTCCAGAGCCTCACCTCGACTTGCTCGACTATCGTCTTGACTCAGTCAACACGGTCACTCCCATGTACACATGCACTTGTCGATGTCCCCAGATGTCAACCACCGTGGCTGGTCACCCGGCCTCCTAGTCCCTCTGTCCAAGCCTCATGTCCGTCCTTCACCGCTCCCGGTCCATCAGCACGGCATGTTCCTACTTGATCTTCATCTCGCCATCGACCACCGCCTCCGAGCTCCACACCTGCACACCACAAGCCAAGAGACATATCGCACAACCTAACTCATGCCATGGTTAGTTCTCAAACTCAACCCAAGACACAAGTCACATTGACAATCACTCATCACAAACCTAAACCACAAGGGCACCTATCAACCTTGTGTTCGCAATCTCCCCCTTGACTGAGTGCATTGTCAACACCAACAAATGACAGTAGAGAGAAAGCATAAAAGAAGAAGAAGAGAAAATAAAGAACTCACCCAAATGACCAAAAGCCAATAAAAAGCCAAAATAGGGTCATTTGAAATGAGCAACACTTGCAAAAGTTGGTCCCCGAAGACATGGGCAACGGCTCGACGCAACCAAGTAAAACACAGCTAGCCCTCAAGAAGAGGCAACGGGCTTAACACCACTAGCAAAGCTCAAAATGTCCTGAAAACTGCTAGACCCTCCAGAAGAGGCAAAGGCTCAACACATCTAGCAAAAGCAATTCGAATGCAACTCCCCCCTGAATTGATACAATCTCACAGAAACTGCTAGACCCTCCAGAAGAGGCAAAGGCTCAACACATCTAGCAAAAGCAATTCGAATTCTCACCCTGAATTGATGCAATCTGACAGATGAATGCATGCACTGAACAAGATTAGTGTATAAACTCTTCCCTCAAAGTTGTGTGATCTATCTCTCCCCTTGTTGACACATGCACACATCAAGCCCTGAAAAACTGTCACTCCCCCTCAAAATATGCTATGAATGCAGAAATACAGAAGCTTCAAGAGCATAGCAATCAAATCAAAAAGATGCTCTAACTGGTGTTGTTATGTGTGTGTAGAAACTAATACAAGTGCTAGCAAATGCTCAAATTAATCAAGTGAGACGAAATATGACACATAAGCAATTTTGATCAAGTTTAAGCAATTCAAGAAAGGGTTCACCACTGAAAGTAGCACATAGCAGGTATAAGTAGGAAATCAACCTAGTGCTAACAAGTGTATACAAGGTGAACTACCCCAAGCAGCGGTGACACATCATGTCAAAGACAAACCTAAGACTTGTGTTTTCATCAAATTTTAATTTTACCGGAGTATGCAGCTTAACACATGACTTAGTCAAAAACATGTGTGCGAGAGGTTATCTATACTGTCAGGTCTAACTTAGCAACCACGCCAAGCTTGTCATAGACAATTAGAAGCTTAAGACAATGGTTTCGGCATCCACTACAAGACTCAAGTTCATCCAAATGTGCAATTGGAAGCTATCTCGATACCTTGACGTAGGATAGTACAGACCTGTCTCGATCTTTTCTCATCACTTAGCTTGTTTTTCAAATTTTAGCATAAGAATCTCCAAGTTGTCTAAGCAAGTGAGTAACTCAAAACACGAGATGTAGCAACCTAGCATATAAGTAATAACATCAGGGATCTCAACAAGTCCTACACATGCTAGTAACCATCTCAACGGGGAACTAATTTCAAGTTTCAATAGTAGTTAATCATGTTCACAATGTAAAAACAGTTTAGCTCATAACATGCATCAATTGGTCAAAAAGAGCCTAAGCCACAAGCACCATAAGTACATATAGAACATCCTAAATAGAGCATAGTTTCAATCTAACAGTTATAACTATGAAGCTCAAAATGCTCTAATATACATGATGTAATGCAATGCAATATGGTGCAGAAAACCTGAAAACAGAAGCTAAGCTACAAACAAAAACAAAACTACTATACAACACAAATGTTTCCCTCCTCTAAAAAGGGAAACAAACCCCAAGTTCCCCTCGCAAGCGTGCAAACTGGGCTTGGTCAAGGGGTTTGGTAATCTACAAGCTAGTTTTGGGTGTCAATGTGGCACAGGTCTATATCACCCTTCTCATAGTGATCACGCAGAAAATGAAAGCGCACATCTATATGTTTGGTTTTTGAGTGGAGAATAGGATTCTTAGCTACACTTATGGCACTAGTGCTGTCACAAAGCAAAGGCACTCGCCTAAACTCTAAGCCATAAGCTCTCAGAGTAGCTATCATCCAAAGCAGCTAGGAACAACAAGCAGTAGCAGCGACATATTCAGCTTTTTGTGGTGGATTGGGCAATGCTGGACTGCTTGTGAGAGGACCAAGACACAAGAGAAGACCCAAGAAATTGACAAGTCCCCGATGTGGACTTTCTCTCAATGCGACAACCAGCATAATCTGCATTAGAAAACCTGCACAGAGAAAGAGAGGAGGAGGCCAAAAACCAAAGACCAACCTCAGGTGTGAAACAAAGGTATCTCATGATCTGCTTGACGGCTTGACGATGAGATGTGCATGGCGAAGACTAAAAGCGCGCACATAGGCAGACCGTGAACTAGATGTCCAGTCTCATCACCGTTAGGTACAGTAAGGATCCGATCATGCTTCGGTACTCCTTCTGGTCCACTAGCTTCTCCTTCCTCATCAGTGTCCAGGGCCGTCGTTGTTGACATGGGCGTCAAAAGAGGCTTGGCCTCACCCATATCGAACTTCTTCAGTAGGTCCTTGGTGTACTTGCCTTGGTGCACGAATGTCCCTTCTCAGGTTTGCTTGATTTGTAACCTAAGGAAGAAAGTCAATTCTCTCATCATGCTCATCTCAAATTCCCTACTCATAGTATCTGCAAACTTGGCAACAAGTGCATGAGAAGAGCCACCGAAAATGATATCATCCACGTATATCTGAACCAAAAGAGCGTCAATGCCTTGCTTGAGGAGAAACAAAGTTTTATCAACACACCCCATTTTAAAACCCTTATCAAGCAAGAAGGCTTTCAAACACTCATGCCAGGCTCTTGGGGCTTGGTTCAACCCATACAAGGCTCTGTGGAGTTTAAAAACATGGTTGGGGAACTTAGGATTTTCAAAGCCAGAGGGTTGCCTAACATAAACCTCTTCCTCTATGTACCCAGTTCAAGAAAGCACTCTTCACATCCATCTGATACAGCTTGAACCCTTTCGAAGCTAGCAAACGCTAAAAGGATCCTAATTGCTTCTAAATGGGCGACAGGAGCAAATGTTTCCTCATAGTCTATCCCCTCTTTCTGGCAAAAGCCCTGAGCTACCATTCTAGCCTTGTTTCTCACTACCACCCCATCCTCACTCTGTTTGTTCTTGAAAACCCATTTTGTACCTATGGGGTGGCAATCTGGTGGAGGTGGTACTAAAACCCACACTTGGTTTCGCTCAAAGTTCTCTAACTCCTCGTGCATAGCATTGACACAATCAGAATTAGATAGTGCGTGTCCAACATCTCGAGGCTCAAAAGAAGCAACGAAAGCAGAGTGATGGAAGTGTGAGATGTGATATGACCTGGACCGCTTGACTTGCTGGTCAATGTTGCCAATCATGGTTTGAGGTGAGTGACGACGTTGAATGTGTCATGGTGCTTCCCTTGAAGAAGTCGCCTCCCCCTCAACAACAGCTGGGGCCTCCTCAGGTGAAGCCGGCGTAGGGTAAGGAGGCTGCTCGAATGGACCCCAAGTAGTAGAAGAAGAGGGATCAGGGCCGTGAGTCGATGTAGACATCGCAGGCTCGAGAGGGGCATCCATTGGAGTTAGCTCAAGATCACCCCAATCGACATCTTCCTGCTCCTCCTCCACAAAGATGCTCTCACCAATCTCCTGATCACTTGGACAATCAAAGACAGGAGTGGAACAAGGCATGGTTTTGTTGAATGTGACCTCATAGGTCTCCACAAACTCGGTTAGTTTCAAGGTTAAGAACAAGATATGCATGAGAGTGAGAAGCATAACCAAGAAAAATACCATCGGAAGACCTAGACTCAAACTTGTCCAAATTACCTTGTTTTAGGATGAAGCACTTGCATCCAAACATCCTGAAGTGATTTACCTTGGGTGGTCATCCGAATCGCAACTCATAAGAAGTCTTTTTCATGAAAGCCCGAAGGAAAATGCAATTGGACACATGGCACATGGTGTTGATCGCTTTGGCTCAATATCTCCTAGGAGTCCTGTGCTCATCGAGCATCATCCTAGCCATCTCAACAAGGGTCTGATTCTTGCGCTCAACAACACCATTTTGCTGAGGAACATAAGGAGAGAAAAACTGATGCTCGAGGCCCAAGGAAGCACATAATGTTTTAAAATGAGTATTCTTGAATTTTGTTCCATTGTCAGTGCGAATTGCTCTCATGGCATTCTTAGGGAACTCATTTTGCAACCAAAAAATCAAATCCCGAGCATGTGAAAAAGCCTCATCCTTACTCTCCATGAAAAACACCCAAGAGTAGCGAGAAAAGTCATCCACGATCACTAGAACATTCCACTTCCCACCATCTGACCGAACCTGAGCTGGACTAACTGTATCCATGTGAAGTAGCTCGCCGTGTGAAAAAGAGGATCTAGGATGTCGCCTAGAGGGGGGTGAATAGGCATTTCTGAAAATTCAACACCTTTAAAAGCGAAAACATTAGTAATAGGAGTTTCCAAAATGGAAACTCCAAATCAGAGTAATACAACCCCTCACAGTTAGCCACAAAGTGTATAAAAGATACTAGATAAAACTTAGGGAGCCAAACAACGGCAACCAAAGAGTTGAATCAAAAATGCACTAGTCAGTTAATGTTGGAAGTCCCGACAGTTTGGGTCAGAACTTCTGATGTGTCAGAAGTCTCGACGTTTGGTCAGAACTTCCGACGTGTCAGAAGTCCCGACAGTTTAGGTCAGAACTTCCAACGCAAACTGTCAGCACTTCCGACCCCTACGGGAAATGAAACTACAAGTGCTAAAATGAACTTTGTGATGCCGATGACTTACAAACCCACTTCCTAGTGGTAAGGTAAGGTGTTGGGTCACTCTCTTGACGTTGATAAGCCACCACTCCTAGATCGAGTCCCCAAACCCTAAGAAATAGCTAGAGAGAGGGAGACAACCAAATACAAGTAATTTTGAGCAAATCACAACAACAACAAGCACGTGGGAGGACAAGAATTTATCCCGAGGTTCGGCAGCCCCACAAAGGAGCTCCTACATCTCGTTGTTGAGGTGACCACTTTGGTCGGAGTCTCTTCCACCTACTTGCCTCACTCAAGGATACCACAAAGGTCACTTGAGTTTCTTCACTAGAAAACAAGGGTAATACAAACTTCCCAAGGCTCTTCCACAAGATGGAAGCTCTTGGGCGACGCCTCGCCGGCTAGGGGAAAATCCCCAAGAGTAACAAATGCAAATCAAACGGGCTTGACGAAGAAATCAAGTGCTCAAGCTTGCTCAATGTGTTTTTCTCACTCAATCCACTCTCCAATCACTCAAACCCTTTAGGAATTGAAGTTGGAGGCAAAGGAGAGAAGAGTGGCGAGCCTAGAATGCTTGGGGGCTGTTTTGGCCGAGTGTTCGTTGCAATGAAATAAGTGGGCAATGGTTAGAAAGGAGGAGAGGGGTATATATACTCCAAGGCAAAATCTAACCGTTCAGATCTACGTCGGGAGTTCCGACGCAGATCTCGAGACTTTCGACGTATGAAGAAAACACTGTTCATGCGAGGTCAAAGTCCACTCTGAGACAGCCAACGTCGGAACTTCCGACGAACGTCGGGACTTCCGACGTGCACAGTCAACAGGTGCAGTAGAACCATCGATGCCGGAACTCTCGGCTTGGGTCGGGACTTCCGACTGTCGGGAGTTCTGACTCATGTCGGGACTTCCGATGTCCACAGTCACCGTGCAGGCTGTGACTGGGAGTCAGCACTTCCGGCAAGAGTCATGACTTCCGACTGTCGGGAGTTTCGGCTTACGTCGGGACTTCCGACACCGACAGTCACAGGAAAATTATTCTTTGTGCTCGGAAGTGCTAGAGTGTCTCTCTTTGATTTGATTATTATGCTTGAGCACTCTATCTTCCTCAGACCACCTAAACTTGCATCCCATCTTAATAGTATGGCATACCTATTAACTCAAGATCAAAAGAAAAATGAAATTAAACCTTTTGAGTTGATCTTCTTTAAATTGATGCCGTGTCTTTCAATCTTCATCAAGTGAGGGTGCCAACATGTCAATATTGATCTTGTCACTTGAGCATAGCCATCTTGAGCACGTGACTTGATTCCATTCATCAAATATGAATAACTCCAATGCATCAAGTCACTTTAATCAACTTGTCCAATATAGTTTGATCCTTCACATCAATATGAACCATCTTAGCTTGATTAGTACCTCAACTAAATGCAAGTACTTTCTTCTTCACCCTAGCTAGGTTCTTTCGGCCGCCAAGCCGTCGGCTTGCCCTTCACCCTTGCTTAGTACCTCAGAAGCTTTTCCTTGTCTATCTTCACCATCTCAAGCCATTAAGTCACATCTTGTGTTGAATCATCCATTCATATGTATTGTTATCTTTTTATTTCAATTTAGCAAAGCTTTCAAATATGAGACCATTCCATATGCAATCCCTTATGTCTCATTAACTAATACTCACGAAGCTTGCTTTTCACATAGTACTATGGAAAATCCCACATAAACAAGCATTTGCATGAATTCCATTTGCATTGTTGTCTTGTGCTTGAAACTAGATTGTTTATACAACAACACATTCATGTTGGCTTTAATTAAGTACCTGTGAGATAACCTATTACCTGTCCACACTTAGCAACATGGTTAGTTCTTTAATCACGTTGTCATTCAATCATCCAAAACCCACTAAAGGGCTAGATGCACTTTCAATCTCCCCCTTTTTGGTGATTGATGACAACTTGATTAAAGCTTACAAAATGATATAAACATTTAAACTTTTGGGTTCAATGATTTATGAGAGGCTCCCCCTTAATATGTGCTTATGATTAGAATTCACAAAATGACCTCAAATGTCAATTGCACATACTAAAACATATAGGAGACTCCCCCTAAATCATTGCATCCTGGGGTGCATGTGTGTGTGACAAGTGAAACCATGATGCATATGACAAGATATATCACACAAGAATAAATATAAAGGCATCACATCAAATATTTTCATTCTAGCATGCATAGTCCTTATGAAATAAATATAACACATGTAATTCACACATAGCACTCATTACGCATTTCTCAAGTCCACAAGCCACTAAAATATAAATAAAGATCATGTCTCAAGAGATACATAGATAAAGCATAAGTAAGTCTCATCTCTCACATGATACAATCTATCTCAAATCCTAAGATACATCAATGAAGCTTCAAAAACAAGAACGAAGCCAGCAGTACATATCTTCAGGTACAAAGATAAGCAAATGAAACTATCCTGAAGCTTTAATCAGTCTCTCTCCCCCTTTGTCATCTATCACCACAAAGGTCCAACAATGACATACTAAGGACAAAGGGGCTACAAGCTGTCACACAAAGCACAAAGGGTGCTTAAGGTTCAAACTTTGTACTAATCTCTCCCTTTGTATTAAACTCTCCCCCTTTGTCATCTTAAAGAGGTTGTACTTGTCACTTGTTTGCAATTCAAAATAGATCAAGTACATGGGTTTACTAGCTCATGAACAAACTCATACACTAACCACTAGATTATATAATCATTCAAGCAATAGTGGTAGTCTATGAATCTAAAAATTTTCATTTGTAATGCATGATCCTATAAGCATGTACTATATGCACTAACCGCATACTAGTAAGGGATGTAACGTGCACGCTGACTGAGTTTTTTTTTTCCCTTTCCGTCATGTCGATCAACTCAGTCTTCAAAGCCAGTCTCCTAGATGATGACCCAGGCCTAGGTCTTAGCTGAGGTTGTCTCTTAGCATCGTAAAGTCGCTATAGGAATCGTGCTGGTCAAACTTTCTCAACTTTAACTAGAATTATAGAAAATACGTGCAACATTTATATCTCCAAATAAGTTTATTATGAAAGCATATTCAACGGTCTACCAAATGATACTAATTATGTACCATAAATATTAATATTTTATTAAATATATTTGGTTAAAGTTAAAAATTACTGACTTTTCGAGAAGCGAGGATGACTCTTTTTTTTTTGACAGAAGGAGTAGTGTTGTACCGATCCCCTGCTGCACCAACAGTGATATGGCCTGGTTGTATCATGCGGTAGCATCGTGCCTCTTTGGAAATTATAAAAATGCTCTGGAAAGAAATACAAAGGTTAAACTCCTATACTACTCAGCTATACAATACAGTACAAAGACATATATATATAACATACTAACATCTGAATTATGTCTCAACACTATATTTACGTGTTCTGAAACAACATTTCATTATTCATTTGAACAAATGAGAATGGTAAAACTTAAGAGGAAACAAATAATACCTTGATAACAACATTCTCAAACGTTTTTGAACCATTTTGCTCAATGTATCTCTGTGCAGCAGAAAGTACATCATCAGGCCTACTTGATTCATCCTTCTTTGAAAATTACCAGATGTTCACAAAATACTCATATACATGTGCAGCTCCATTGAACTGTGGCAATACTAACCAGCAATTGAAAAACAGTTTTATGTAAGACCAGAAAGGAAGCTTGCAAGTGCAAACGTTATGCCTGTGATGAGCATTTCCATCCATCTCATGATGTAGCCAAGAATCTTATCAGCCAAATCATGAGATAGCAGTTAATGATGAAGTAAAGTAGTAAACCAGAGATGGTCAATAGGAAAGAAATCAAGGTAAGATGAAATGTGCACATAAAACTAAAGCTAAAATTAGTACAACACCTAGTACGTGAGCCATTGCTGACCATCCACCATAGATTTTGTTTCAATTGCTCTAACAAAGGCATACCTGTGGAAAACGTCCAATGAGATAAAATAAAAACAATAACTATCAAATGGAAGACAGTTAGCGTCTATATGTTTATCTAAAAGGTTATTGGATTAACTTACAGGCCTGCAAAGATAAACAAATAGAGGATTAAAAATTCGTAATAACCTGTTGGAAATCTGAACGAGAGGACACCATAGGCACAAATACAAGGTTGCCTTGATATTATCCTCCAGAACTACAGATGTTCCAAGTCCCGTTACTTCATGTGACAAATAACAGCACTGCATCAGAGATCTGAATAAAGTTTCGTTGCAAAATAAGTTCAGAACAAGCAGGCGGTAGACACGTAGCCTAATCGGTTGTGACTGATTTTTTTTACATATATATACCTAAGCTCTATGTATTCGCATCATAGTAGCCGATCTAATAATCCAACAAAGACCAGAAAGCAGACACAAGGGTTAGCGTGTGTATGTAAGGGTGTGTTTAGTTGGGGAGGTGAAAATTTTTGGATGTCATATCGGATGTGTCGAAAGGATATCGGGAGGGGTTTTTAGATACTAATAAAAAAAACAAATTACAGAACCCATCAGGAAACTACGAGACAAATATAATGATACTAATTAATCGGTCATTAGCACATGTGGGTTACTGTAGCATTTAAGGCTTTTTATGGACTAATTAGGATTAAAAGATTCGTCTCGCGATTTTGCTGAGAACTGTGTAATTAGTTTTTTTTCGTCTACATTTAGTACTCCATGCATGTGTCCAAACATGCTCTTTTACTGTAGGAGAAAAAAAAAATTGGAAACCTAAGCGAAATCAGCAGCACAGTTCAACAGGCAAATAGGTACAACCGTAGAAGTACAATACAAGGTGTAGAGCATCTGGATCTCAACGTCGCACGCACATCACCCCAGCGCCGCCTCGATCAGCTTGCAGTCGACGATGTAGGCGAACCCGTACGCAAGTGGCGAGCGTGGCTTCCTGCAGGTCCTGGCTGGCCGTGGCTGTAGCGTCAGCGGAGAAGAACACGCGGAACCCCCTCACGAAGGCGTGGTGGTTGTCTCGCAGCACAGGTTGGTCACCTCCTCGGTGCCCACCCGCCGCAGCGTCTTCTCCCCCGTCCCCGCGAAGGCGTTCGTTGTACATGGCAGCGTCGATGTGGTCGCCGGGCACCACTCGCCGAGCGGGCGGCGGCGCTGGCGGGCCGGCGAGCGCGGCCCACGCACGACCTGGCGAGGGCCGCTGCCGCGCTTCCTGTGCCGGGGGCTGCGAGCACGACTCCGGGCAGGCTGACGAGGGGCGCCTCGCGGCCTAGAGATGGGCGGCGAGCGGCACCGGTAGAGAAGATCCGGCGGGGCGGCTTCGGTCTTCAGGAACGGAGTGGAAGAGTTCGCGGGCGTAGGGAAGAGCCGAGCAGATTCGCGAGTACTCGGAGTGCGATGCGGAGGGGACGAGAAGTCGAGAAGAGAACGACGGCCGAGCGGGTTCACGAGCATTCGCGACCATATGGATTCACAGTTTAATGGGCGAGAGACCCGTTAAGACCCAGATCGACGGTGGATATCACGTGATGGCCAGATCCTACGGTTTGAGGCTAACGGGTGCCCAAGCTTGAGCTCTGGATTCGAAAGGTAAACCCTGCTCTTAAATCCTGTTTAATCCGCTTCTTTTTTTATTCGAAACAGTATTTTTCTCTCATAAATTTCTCCAAATTTATTTAGATTCTTCCAGAATTTCTCCAAACAAAAAGGGCCAAAAATTGGAGGGACACATGGCATCTCATCAGTTTCTATCTCACAGATTAAAGAGCCGACAGCGACGAATGCGCATCCAGTCTGAGATGGTGATGCTGATGGTGATAGACAGAAAAAAAAAAACAGTAATGTGGGATGGACTGAAGCACCGACCAGCGTGCGTGATCCAGCACGGTTTACACAACACGTGGCGTCTCATCGTAGCCATAGGAGGCCAAACGGATGCTAGCTACTCTACAGATAATCTTTGCCCAGACTAGCAGTAGTATGAGCATGCCGGTTCTGTACCGTCTGATGAGACAAGGAGTTCGCCTCCCAATGCTGGAACAGTTCACCGACCATCGGATCAGATCAACTCGCTCTATAATTATTAGGACTGCACGTTTAGGGCCTGTTTGGGTAACCTAGTTTTCCGAAACTATGGATCACAGAACTGTAGTTTTGTAAATGAAAGATATACAAAACCATGGTTCGAAAAAAAAAAAGATAACGAGTGAAGTTTTTAAAATTCCAACAACTATGTTGTGTTCGCTTGAACTTATTCAGAACTACTTTTCAGTCATGGAACAGTGTTTCTCTCTCATAATATTTCAGCATAAACATCAGCCTATGCCAAATTTCAGCATCAACGAACATGGTGACTATAGTTTTAATAAAACCGTAATTTTAAAAACTACAAAGTTTATGACATCCAAACACCCAACTGCCTTTAAAAACCAAAGTATTTTTAAAAACCATGGTATTTCTCCGATGCTTTGAAAATACTTTGTATCAAAACGGACCTTAGCTTGTTTTATTCATGGCTAATCCTTCGAACAGGGCATCTGTCTGTCCGGAGGCTCCCGTTGGTGGATCGCGCCAGCCCAAACTACCTCCTCCTATTCGCTCATCTAGAAGGTTCCCCACCAAAGTTTCTCAAAAAAAAAAAAAACTGACCGCAACGGAACTCGGCTCGCACACAACTCACACTCCACCTACGCAGCTCGCAGCGGCCGCTCGGGACAGAGGCCGCCCACGCAGATCTCGTGCTCCGCCTACCCATCTCGCGCGTAGCCAGGGCGGAGCTTGTTCGCATGTAGCTCACGGCAGCCCGGGTGGAACTCGCAATGGACGGGATGGAACTCGCCCAGCTCACAGCAGAGCTCGCTCCGCGCACTGCTCGCTAGGGTTGGATATCGAGCCAGCTCGGCTCGTTATGGCTCGGCTCATTATCAAGCTGGCTTGGCTTGGTTCCTTATACTAACGAGCTAGAAGCTCAGCTCGACTCGGCTTGCGTGGCAGCTCGAGCGGGCTCGTTTAGCTCGCGAGCTAACTTAATTTTTTTCTTCGTATTGAGGTTATTCATCCCGTGAAAGATAGAGATGAGTACTGATTTGGGAAAAACAAGATAATTAAGAAGATGGATGATTTAATGCTAGTTTGGGAAATCAAGAAAAAAACTAATGCTTGATGCTGTGCGTTGGCTTGCAAGGGAGTAAGCAAAGCTGCGATTGCAAGGCCCTAGTGAGCGGCAGGCGCTGGGCGACTTACGTGTGTGCCACGTGCAGCGGCTCAGAAGGAGAACAGCTGAGCGTGCATGCATTTACGGCTACGTCTGCGCGGAATGGTGGATGGGGGAAGTCTAGGGCCTAGGGGTGGGAGCGTGGGAGTTGGGGGCTAGAATTTTATCATATTGGGCCAATGGGCTATGGCATATATGGGTTGATTCAAGTTTTTGTCATCTAATTTACCTTGGCTCGTGAGCTAGATCGAGCTGGCTTGTTAATTAACCGAGTTAAAGTGATGGCTCAGCTTGTTTAAAAATTCAAATGAGCCGAGACATTCACGAGCGAGTCGAGCAAGCTATTGAGTTACGAGTTTTTCATTCAGGCCTACTGCTCGCGCTCGACCTACATGATGTGGAGACCCGCTGTGGCCTTCTCTCCACCGGACCTGTTGCGGCCTTCTCCTCCAGAGTGGTGATCTTTGGGCCACCGATGAGCTCTACACCCGTGAACTCCACATGCCGAAGATCCTACATTCTTCCAAGCAGCAAGGAGATGTTACATTGAAACTGCATGTTGCAAGCGTCTGTTTCAAATATTTTAGATATTTTAGAGGTATGTTGCAAGTGTTTCATATAGATGTTGCAAAAGTAGATCGGAATGTTGCAAACTTCTGTTCCCAATGTTTTATCTATTTTTTCAGACGTATGTTGCAAGTGTGTTTATCTGAATATGTTGCATATGTTTTATACATATATTGCAATTTGTTTTATCTGGATGTTGCGTATGTTTATAATGGTTTCAAGTGTTTTTGTTTGCAAGTGTTCCCGACGCATGTTTCAAGTGTTTCATATGTCTTCAGTCATATATTGCAAGTGTTGCATCTGGATACTTTAAAAGTAGATCGATTGTTGCATCTCCTGCTGCCTTGCCTCGATGTCTGGCATCCGATACTACGATGCCACGGCCAGGGCACGCCGTGAATCCTTCCGAACCAGAGACGCAGGCAGGCGCCGCCCTCTCACCCTCTTTCTCGATGCCTGTGATGTTTAGGCGAGACATGGGTCTTCGTGTGAGGTGTGCGAAACAGAATGCAGGTGCCAGGGGCGGATCCAGGGCCCGGGCTACAGCCCGGGGCGAGTCCATGTAGCCCCTATAACATATGTGGTGTTTAGCCTAAAAAACTATGATCTTAATTAAACAAAAGAAGACCTAAGAAGCAAGATCAGACTGTTTTGAACGTGAATCAACAGCTCAATCCGGGGCGCAGCCCCGTTCTGGATCCGCCCCTGGCAGGTGCGGACATCCATCCAAACATCCGAGCACTAACAGCACCGTTTATTAATACAAAGCAGACCCATGGTTGCAACAGCATACTGCCGTTGTGACTTGTGAGCGCACATACTGTACCTTTCTTGCCAGACACATTCAATTTCTGCTCGCCTGTCAGTGTCAAGCTAAGCATGCATGGGCCAGTACGTTCCGCCTCCAGGCATGCACTGATACTAATCTTTAGCGTGTGTTTAGTTCCCTGAATTTGGGAATTTGGACTACTGTAGCATTTTCGTTTTTATTTTACAAATAATGTTTAATTATGGACTAATTAGGTTTAAAACGTTCGTCTCACAATTTTCAACCAAACTGTGTAATTAGCTTTTTTTTCGTCTACATTTAATGCTCCATGCACGTATCGCAAGATTTGATGTGATGACTACTGTAGTACTTTTTAGAATTTTAGGGTGAAAACTAAACACGCGCTTAGTTCTTTTATAGATAGCTTGCTCTATACGCGCGTGCGTACGGCTACTGTTCGCTGCAATTCGACGATTCATATGTATATGTATTATGTATATTTGTGTGCCAGTCTGTGGCATATATACGTGCATTATTGCTGGAATGAAAGACCGACCACTGGATTGTTAAATCAAATCCGTCAGCGGCACAGAGCAAACCGCCGCCGTCATAAGATAGGAGTATCTTGGGACCTTTGAAGCCCATCCTGTATGTTCTGGGCTGATAAACTTGACTGATGCTAGTTTGTTTTGAGAGAAAATACTGTTGACTGACTGATAAGCCCTGATTGAAACTAACACGCGAACATGCTACATGACTAGGAGACGACGAGAATCCCACCAAACACTTATGATTATTTCTGATTCTTGCTACTACCGCTTCAAAACTTTAAACTAACACAATCGAGGATAAAATGGCCCTGTTCGTTTGGGCTGGTTTGGCTTATAAGCCATGACTAAAAGTACTGTTGGCTGGTTTGGTGTGAGAGAAAAATACTGTTCGTTGACTGATAAGTCATGGCTTATAAGCCAAATACGACCAAGCGAACAGGCTGAAAATTGTGATTATAAACGAACTGATTATCGCCTCGTTCGGTTATTTGGGATTGATTTCCAGCCAAACCCTTTCCTTCACTAATTTGTACTATTTTGGAACAGTTCTTGACGTGGAATGGCCCGTTCCCGAACAACCAAACAGGGCCTATGTGTGCAAGGTTACGCTCACCTTGTCGACTCCAAAACCTCACACTACCTGCATGACGATACTATATATAAATGGAAGTACTCAAGTACAGATCTAGCAGGGCACATCATTACAGATATATTTGCATCATTTGGTGGTTTAAGGCTATCCACACTCGTCCACCTCTATTTTCATCTCTAAAAAGGAATATTCTATCCTAGTCATCAAGATTCTCTACTCTATACTCATTTCTTACGCATCCGTGTTATCTCTATCACATACTCTATACCCACTATTCCATATTTTATTCCCCTCCCTCTCTCTCCACAACTCTTCCTCTCATTGCTACAGTACCCTCCCTCACTCTCCACAACTCTTCCTCCCATTGCTACAGTAGCGCTACAGTGTTTTAGCGGCTGCTCTCTCACGCGCGGTCTGTCGCGGTCTACTGTGCAGCCGGTACGCTACCGGGCCACTTACAGGCGCGCGGTGCGCACTGCGCGCACGCTACCGGTAGCGTACCGGGAGCTTTAGCGCTGCCCGGTGCGGACAGCCTAAGGCCTGAAGAATGCCGGGTGGGGACGGCCGGTGCCCTGGAAGGAGGTGTTCTTGAGGTGCTCCGGTGCGTTCTCGAACGAGTGCTGTCTCGCCAGCGACAGGATCTTCTTGTCCGCCGCAATGAAGTAGGCCATCCCGGCAACTGTTGAGATTATGAGTGCCTGGCCGGTGGGGTTGATGTTGGCCTTCGCCCATGGCAGCATCCGAACGCTCGCCAGCTGAAACAACAAACACTTATGATTACAGGGAAAAAAAGAGTTTGGAGGTTGATGATAAGGGAACTCACAGTGGGAATCGCGGAGGCAACGGTTGCTACAGCTGCTGCCTTGGCCCCTGCGAGAGTCGCCTCTGCAGACAAGAGCAGTATGCGAGAGAGAGATCGTCAGTACGAGTAGTACACTACAGCAATTGAACACTCAGCGGAGCACTGAGCAGCAGAGCAGCTGTGTGAATATAGTTGAAGGACCGAAAACGGTGACAAGGGAAGGGTAGTTGGAGCCGTAAATTTCTTTCGATACTTTTCGACCACTGCCCCAAACTCACCGTCAAACACGTAAACCAAACACCGTGATGTCAATGACCCAAATAATTATGTGGATACTTCCAGGAACACAACGGGACACCACGTAACCAACGCAACAAACGAAAAACGATTAGGAGCTCAAACGAACAAACCGTGAAAGAAATAGCACACTTACAACTCACACCGGACGTGTCCAGAAACTGCACCGGGCTCGTCCGGTAAGCAATGCCTCAGAAAACCTGCTGAACAGAGCACAGTCATCAAATACTTGACATGTACGGTATGCTAAAACAGCACAGAGCAGAAGAAAAATTGAAAACCCTAGCAAATAGTGTCACCACAGCTTCTAGACACCTTGAGGTAGGTCTCCATCAAATTTCAGCTCCAAACACGAAAGTTAGTCCTACCGGACATATCCGACATTCATACCGGACGCGTCTGGTATTTTCGAGCAGTTCTCGGGAAAAATCGATTCAACACCCAAAACTCGATCAAATCAACTCGAAATGACTTGAAACTTTGCAGAGAGGATTATCAAAGAGTTGGTAGGCTACTCCTTGAAGATCATCGCCCAAGGCAAAGCCAATCAATAGGAAATCAAGAAATTGCGATGAACCCTAGTTTTTTAACCCTAGAACTTGATTCGCCCCGATCTATGAACTCGTGAGGAATTAGATAAAATCCTTCGGTGGAAGGGATCAACTCACGTCCTAGTCTATCTCAGATAAAAAGAATGAGTCAAAACGCTCTCAAAATGATGAATCGAGCCAAGACAGAAAGGGAGAAAAACAAGAACGCGAAGAACATAAACACAATTCACAAAAACAACTCACAAATCGAATCCCCGAGGACACGAGGAGGTTTGGGCCTCCATTCCCAACCAAAATCACAAGTTCAATTACACCGGGACACTAGTTCATTGGTAGACCTCTTGAGAAGAACCTAGAAAGGGGAAAACCTAAGGAGATGAAATGAAATGGCAAGAGGTGAGGGAGATTGGGCTCCCTCATCCTTATTTATTAGGGCAATTACACAATTCCAAACACGCCCATAGATATTTTGAGTCGAACCACTTAACCCGAGGGTGTTATGGTCCAACCCGAGATAATCTTCATCCGATGGCCACCGCATCCTTCATGAGATAGCTTCGCCTCGACGCGAACTCCTCGATGCCGCCACGTGCCGTTTGTTCCTCCTCGGAACCTCCACCCGGGTTTTGAGGCTAAACCCGTGAAACCGTCACCCGATGGTGTTGAGGTTCAACCCACCAAATCGCCATGAGTAGCGTACTCCATACGCGTCCCCCGCTACTCGACGCGTGTCACCGCCCTCTTCGACTGCCCGGACGCCAAGTCTTCCAGAGCCTCACCTCGACTTGCTCGACTATCGTCTTGACTCAGTCAACACGGTCACTCCCATGTACACATGCACTTGTCGATGTCCCCAGATGTCAACCACCGTGGCTGGTCACCCGGCCTCCTAGTCCCTCTGTCCAAGCCTCATGTCCGTCCTTCACCGCTCCCGGTCCATCAGCACGGCATGTTCCTACTTGATCTTCATCTCGCCATCGACCACCGCCTCCGAGCTCCACACCTGCACACCACAAGCCAAGAGACATATCGCACAACCTAACTCATGCCATGGTTAGTTCTCAAACTCAACCCAAGACGCAAGTCACATTGATAATCACTCATCACAAACCTGAACCACAAGGGCACCTATCAACCTTGTGTTCGCAATCTCCCCCTTGATGAGTGCATTGTCAACACCAACAAATGACAGTAGAGAGAAAGCATAAAAGAAGAAGAAGAGAAAACAAAGAACTCACCCAAATGACCAAAAACCAATAAAAAGCCAAAACAGGGTCATTTGAAATGAGCAACACTTGCAAAAGTTGGTCCCCAAAGATATGGGCAACGGCTCAACGCAACCAAGTAAAACACAGCTAGCCCTCAAGAAGAGGCAACGGGCTTAACACCACTAGCAAAGCTCAAAACGCCTGAAAACTGCTAGACCCTCCAGAAGATGCAAAGGCTCAACACATCTAGCAAAAGTAATTCGAATGCAACTCCCCCCTGAATTGATACAATCTCACAGAAACTGCTAGACCCTCCAGAAGAGGCAAAAGCTCAACACATCTAGCAAAAGCAATTCGAATGCAACTCACCCTGAATTGATGCAATCTGACAGATGAATGCATGCACTGAACAGATTAGTGTATAAACTCTTCCCTCGGAGTTGTGTGATCTATCTCTCCCCTTGTTGACACATGCACACATCAAGCCCTGAAAAACTGTCACTCCCCCTCAAAATATGCTATGAATGCAAGGAATGCAGAAATACAGAAGCTTCAAGAGTATAGCAATCAGATTGAAAAGATGCTCTAATTGGTGTTGTTATGTGTGTGTAGCAACTAATACAAGTGCTAGCAAATGCTTAAACTAATCAAGTGAGACGAAATATGACACATAAGCAATTTTGATCAAGTTTAAGCAATTCAAGAAAGGGTTCACCACTGAAAGTAGCACATAGCAGGTATAAGCAGGAAATCAACCTAGTGCTAACAAGTGTATACAAGGTGAACTACCCCAAGCAGCGGTGACACATCATGTCAAAGACGAACCTAAGACTTGTGTTTTCATCAAATTTTAATTTTACCAGAGTATGCAGCTTAACGCATGACTTAGTAAAAAACATGTGTGCGAGAGGTTATCTATACCGTCAGGTCTAACTTAGCAACCATGCCAAGCTTGTCATAGACGATCAGAAGCTTAAAACAATGGTTTCGACATCCACTACAAGACTCAAGTTCATCCAAATGTGCAATTGGAAGCTGTCTCGATACCTTGACGTAGGATAGTACAGACCCGTTTCGATCTTTTCTCATCACTTAGTTTGTTTTTCAAATTTTAGCATAAGAATCTCCAAGTTGTCTAAGCAAGTGAGTAACTCAAAACACGAGATGTAGCAACCTAGCATATAAGTAATAACATCAGGGATCTCAACAAGTCCTACACATGCTAGTAACCATCTCAACAGTGAACTAATTTCAAGTTTCAATAGTAGTTAATCATGTTCACAATGTAAAAACAGCTTAGCTCATAACATGCATCAATTGATCGAAAAGAGCCTAAGCCACAAGCACCATAAGTACATACAGAACATCCTAAATAGAGCATAGTTTCAATCTAACAGTTATAACCATGAAGCTCAAAATGCTCTAATATACATGATGTAATGCAATGCAATATGATGCAGAAAACCTGAAAACAGAAGCTAAGCTACAAACAAAAACAAAACTATTATACAACACAAATGTTTCCCTCCTCTAAAAAGGGAAACAAACCCCAAGCTCCCCTCGCAAGCGTGCAAACTGGGCTTGGTCAAGGGGTTTGGTAATCTACAAGCTAGTTTTGGGTGTCAATGTGGCGCAGGTCTATATCACCCTTCTCATAGTGATCACACAGAAAATGAAAGCGCACATCTATATGTTTGGTTTTTGAGTGGAGAATAGGATTCTTAGATACACTTATGGCACTAGTGCTATCACAAAGCAAAGGCACTCGCCTAAACTCTAAGCCATAAGCTCTTAGAGTAGCTGTCATCCAAAGTAGCTGGGAACAACAAGCAGTAGCAGTGACATATTCAACTTTTGTGGTGGATTGGGCAACGTTGGACTGCTTGTGAGAGGACCAAGACACAAGAGAAGACCCAATAAATTGACAATTCCCCGACGTGGACTTTCTCTCAATGCGACAACCAGCATAATCCGCATCAGAAAACCCGCACAGAGAAAGAGAGGAGGAGGCCAAAAACCAAAGACCAAACTTAGGTGTGAAACAAAGGTATCTCATGATCTGCTTGACGGCTTGACGATGAGATGTGCGTGGCGAAGATTAAAAGCACGCACATAGGTAGACCACGAACTGGATGTCCGATCTCATCACCGTTAGGTACAGTAAGGATCCGATCATGCTTCGGTACTCCTTCTGGTCCTTGGCTTCTCCTTCCTCATCAGTGTCTAGGGCCGTCGTTGTCGACATGGGCGTCAAAAGAGGCTTGGCCTCACCCATATCGAACTTCTTCAGTAGGTCCTTGGTGTACTTGCCTTGGTGCATGAATGTCCCTTCTCAAGTTTGCTTGATTTGTAACCTAAGGAAGAAAGTCAATTCTCTCATCATGCTCATCTCAAATTCCCTGCTCATAGTATCTGCAAACTTGGCAACAAGTGCATGAGAAGAGCCACCGAAAATGATATCATCCACGTATATCTAAACCAAAAGAGCATCAATGCCTTGCTTGAGGAGAAACAAAGTTTTATCAACACACCCCATTTTAAAACCCTTATCAAGCAAGAAGGCTTTCAAACACTCATACCAGGCTCTTGGGGCTTGGTTCAACCCATACAAGGCTCTATGGAGTTTAAAAATATGGTTGGGGAACTTAGGATTTTCAAAGCCAGGGGGTTGCCTAACATAAACCTCTTTCTCTATGTACCCATTCAAGAAAGCACTCTTCACATCCATCTGATACAGCTTGAACCCTTTCGAAGCTACAAACGCTAAAAGGATCCTAATTGCTTCTAAATGGGCAACATGAGCAAATGTTTCCTCATAGTCTATCCCCTCTTTCTGGCAAAAGCCCTGAGCTACCATTCTAGCCTTGTTTCTCACTACCACCCCATCCTCACTCTATTTGTTCTTGAAAACCCATTTTGTACCTTTGGGGTGGCAATCTGGTGGAGGTGGTACTAAAACCCACACTTGGTTTTGCTCAAAGTTCTCTAACTCCTCGTGCATAGCATTGACACAATCAGAATTAGATAGTGCGTGTCCAACATCTCAAGGCTCAAAAGAAGCAACGAAAGCAGAGTGATGGAAGTGTGAGATGTGATATGACCTAGACTGCTTGACTTGCTGGTCAATGTTGTCAATCATGGTTTGAGGTGAGTGATGACGTTGAATGTGTCGTGGTGCTTCCCTTGAAGAAGTCGCCTCCCCCTCAACAACAGCTGTGGCCTCCTCAGGTGAAGCCGGCGTAGGGTAAGGAGGCTGCTCGAATGGACCCCAAGTAGTAGAAGAAGAGGGATCAGGGCCGTGAGCTGATGTAGACGTCGTAGGCTCGAGAGGGGCATCCATTGGAGTCGGCTCAAGATCACCCCAATCAGCATCTTCCTGCTCCTCCTCCACAAAGATGCTCTCACCAATCTCCTGATCACTTGGACAATCAAAGACAGGAGTGGAACAAGGCATGCTTTTGTTGAATGTGACCTCATAGGTCTCCACAACTCAGTTAGTTTCAAGGTTAAGAACAAGATATGCATGAGAGTGAGAAGCATAACCAAGAAAAATACCATCGGAAGACCTAGACTCGAACTTGTCCAAATTACCTTGTTTTAGGATGAAGCACTTGCATCCAAACATCCTGAAGTGATTTACCTTGGGTGGTCATCCGAATCGCAACTCATAAGAAGTCTTTTTCATGAAAGCCTGAAGGAAAATGCGATTGGACACATGGCACATGGTGTTGATTGCTTTGGCTTAATATCTCCTAGGAGTCCTGTGCTATTCGAGCATAATCCTAGCCATCTCAACAAGGGTCTGATTCTTGCGCTCAACAACACCATTTTGCTGAGGAACATAAGGAGAGGAAAACTGATGCTCGAGGCCCAAGGAAGCACAAAATGTTTTAAAATGAGTATTCTTTAATTTTGTGCCATTGTCAATGCGAATTGCTCTCATGGCATTCTTAGGGAACTCATTTTGCAACCAAAAAATCAAATCCCGAGCATGTGAAAAAGCCTCATCCTTACTCTCCATGAAAAACACCCAAGAGTAGTGAGAAAAGTCATCCACGATCACTAGAACATTCCACTTCCCACCATCTGACCGAACCTGAGCTGGACTAACTGTATCCATGTGAAGTAGCTCGCCGTGTGAAAGGATCTAGGATGTCGCCTAGAGGGGGGGTGAATAGGCATTTCTGAAAAATCAACACCTTTAAAAGCGAAAACAATTAGTAATAGGAGTTTCCAAAATGGAAACTCCAAATCAGAGTAATACAACCCCTCACAAGTTAGCCACAAAGTGTATAAAAGATACTAGATAAACTTAGGGAGCCAAACAACGGCAACCAAAGAGTTGAATCAAAATGCACTAGTCAGTTAATGTTGGAAGTCCCGACAGTTTGGGTCAGAACTTCTGATGTGTCAGAAGTCTCGACGTTTGGGTCAGAACTTCCGACGTGTCAGAAGTCCCGACAGTTTAGGTCAGAACTTCCAACGCAAACTGTCAGCACTTCCGACCCCTACGGGAAATGAACTACAAGTGCTAAAATGAACTTTGTGATGCCGATGACTTACAAACCCACTTCCTAGTGGTAAGGTAAGGTGTTGGGTCACTCTCTTGACGTTGATAAGCCACCACTCCATAGATCGAGTCCCAAACCCTAAGAAATAGCTAGAGAGAGGGAGACAACCAAATACAAGTAATTTTGAGCAAATCACAACAACAACAAGCACGTGGGAGACAAGAATTTATCCCGAGGTTCGGCAGCCCCACAAAGGAGCTCCTACATCATCGTTGTTGAGGTGACCACTTTGGTCGGAGTCTCTTCCACCTACTTGCCTCACTCAAGGATACCACAAAGGTCACTTGAGTTTCTTCACTAGAAAACAAGGGTAATACAAACTTCCCAAGGCTCTTCCACAAGATGGAAGCTCTTGGGCGACGCCTCGCCGGCTAGGGGAAAATCCCCAAGAGTAACAAATGCAAATCAAACTGGCTTGACGAAGAAATCAAGTGCTCAAGCTTGCTCAATGTGTTTTTCTCACTCAATCCACTCTCCAATCACTCAAACCCTTTAGGAATTGAAGTTGGAGGCAAAGGAGAGAAGAGTGGCGAGCCTAGAATGCTTGGGGGCTGTTTTGGCCGAGTGTTCGTTGCAATGAAATAAGTGGGCAATGGTTAGAAAGGAGGAGAGGGGTATATATACTCCAAGGCAAAATCTAACCGTTCAGATCTACGTCGGGAGTTCCGACGCAGATCTCGAGACTTTCGACGTATGAAGAAAACACTGTTCATGCGAGGTCAAAGTCCACCTGAGACAGCCAACGTCGGAACTTCCGACGAACGTCGGGACTTCCGACGTGCACAGTCAACAGGTGAGTAGAACCATCGATGCCGGAACTCTCGGCTTGGGTCGGGACTTCCGACTGTCGAGAGTTCTGACTCATGTCGGGACTTCCGATGTCCACAGTCACCGTGCAGGCTGTGACTGGGAGTCAGCACTTCCGGCAAGAGTCATGACTTCCGACTGTCGGGAGTTTCGGCTTACGTCGGGACTTCCGACACCGACAGTCACAGAAAATTATTCTTTGTGCTCGTGAAGTTCTAGAGTGTCTCTCTTTTGATTTTATTATTATGCTTGAGCACTCTATCTTCCTCAGACCACCTAAACTTGCATCCCTCTTAATAGTATGGCATACCTATTAACTCAAGATCAAAAGAAAAATGAAATTAAACCTTTTGAGTTGATCTTCTTTAAATTGATGCCGTGTCTTTCAATCTTCATCAAGTGAGGGTGCCAACATGTCAATATTGATCTTGTCACTTGAGCATAGCCATCTTGAGCACGTGACTTGATTCCATTCATCAAATATGAATAACTCCAAATGCATCAAGTCACTTTAATCAACTTGTCCAATATAGATTTGATCCTTCACATCAATATAACCATCTTAGCTTGATTAGTACCTCAACTAAATGCAAGTACTTTCTTCTTCACCCTAGCTAGGTTCTTCGGCCACCAAGCCGTCGCTTGCCCTTCACCCTTGCTTAGTACCTCAAAGCTTTTCCTTGCTATCTTCACCATCTCAAGCCATTAAGTCACATCTTGTGTTGAATCATCCATTCATATGTATTGTTATCTTTTTCATTTCAATTTAGCAAGCTTCAAATATGAGACCATTCCATATGCAATCCCTCATGTCTCATTAACTAATACTCACAAGCTTGCTTTTCACATAGTACATGGAAATCCCACCATAAACAAGCATTTGCATGAATTCCATTTGCATTGTTGTCTTGTGCTTGAACTAGATTGTTTATACAACAACACATCATGTTGGCTTTCATTAAGTACCTGTGAGATAACCTCTTACCTGTCCACACTTAGCAAATGGGTTAGTTCTTTAATCACGTTGCCATTCAATCATCCAAAACCCACTAAAGGGCTAGATGCACTTTCAATCTCCCCCTTTTTGGTGATTGATGACAACTTGATTAAAGCTTACAAAATGATATAAACATTTAAACTTTTGGGTTCAATGATTTATGAGAGGCTCCCCCTTAATATGTGCTTATGATTAGAATTCACAAAATGACCTCAAATGTCAATTGCACATACTAAAACATATAGGAGACTCCCCCTAAATCATTGCATCCATGGGGTGCATGTGTGTGTGACAAAGTGAAACCATGATGCATATGACAAGATATATCACACAAGAATAAATATAAAGGCATCACATCAAATATTTTCATTCTAGCATGCATAGTCCTTATGAAAATAAATATAACACATGTAATTCACACATAGCACTCATTACGCATTTTCTCAAGTCCACAAGCCACTAAAATATAAATAAAGATCATGTCTCAAGAGATACATAGATAAAGCATAAGTAAGTCTCATCTCTCACATGATACAATCTATCTCAAATCCAAGATACATCAATGAAGCTTAAAAACAAGAACCGATAGCCTGCAGTACATATCTTCAGGTACAAAGATAAGCAAATGAAACTATCCTGAAGCTTTAATCAGTCTCTCTCTCCCTTTGTCATCTATCACCACAAAGGTTCAACAATGACATACTAAGGACAAAGGGGCTACAAGCGGTCACACAAAGCACAAAGGGTGCTTAAGGTTCAAACTTTGTACTAATCTCTCCCTTTGTATTAAACTCTCCCCTTTGTCATCTTAAAGAGGTTGTACTTGTCACTTGTTTGCAATTCAAAATAGATCAAGTACATGGGTTTACTAGCTCATGAGCAAACTCATACACTAACCACTAGATTATATAATCATTCAAGCAATAGTGGTAGTCTATGAATCTAAAAATTTTCATTTGTAATGCATGATCCTATAAGCATGTACTATATGCACTAACCGCATACTAGTAAGGGATGAAAAATGATCATGCACAATACAATGATACCTTTGCTATATTGGAGAGGAAGATAGTCATATAGATTTCAATTCATTTCTCCAATAGCACCATGAAGTCCAATTATAAGCTTGGTGAAGACCAATAGATACTAATTCTTTGAATTCCTATTCTTCACCCATATGAATTGAGAATCACTAATGATCAAGTGCACTCTTCTTGTTGTGGTTGGCTTGCTTCTTCTTTGATCATTGCTTGCTTGAGAGAACTAAAAGATGCACCACTTATAATACCACTTGAAATTTCATGATGCCACTTAAAATTTCATGACTTGTTCTCTTTTGGGTGTTGCTTGCTTTCTAGACCAATCTCTTGATTTTCTTCAACCAAGTACCTCAAATGTCCCTTTAGATTACCACTTTGATTTTAGCCATCCAAGACTAGGGCGAAGTGACCTCTCTCCAAAGAACCATCCTTGATACTTACTTGAAATAACTTAAAAGAAAATCACTTGATCCACTTGAAAGATTTTGTTTGATTGATCCATATTGTTGGACTTAATTTGATGAATAACTTTGAATCCTTCTTTAAGTCCTTTTCTTTCTACTTGTTTAAGTCCTTTTGTTTCTATCAAAAGATCTCTAATTATCACTAGAACTTAAACTTCATCTTCATCTTGATCTTGGTCTTGATCTCTAGCTTGAGTACCAAATGTGTACCAGATACACTCTTCAAACAAATTGTCTTGTACTCATCATTTGTCATGCTTCTATCTCAAACCAAAACCAAAACATAGGTACCTCAATCACTTATAGATATGATTCTAATTTGAGGACCTTTGAATCTAAGTGACTTTTGATCAATCCAATAATTGTCACTTTCCTGGTAGATTCTGTACTCTTCAAAGAATAAATCATATCTCCCAAAGTACATATCCAAAAACCACAAACTTTGGTGAAGATGTGACACACTAAGCCTTCTAGTAGCTGTAAAAATTTTAGCTTCTTTTGACTTCTATATTGCTACCAGATTTCATATCTTTCTACACTGCTACATGCTGAAAACTGCTGCACTATAGCTGACAAGATCTACTCCAAATCCGAAGTATCACTTATCCAAATCTCATGAAATTTGCACAGCAACTAATACCATAAGTGTAGAGCATGCAGACCAAATTTCAAGCCAATACAAATAGATTTGGTTGCTCAAACATGTCAATGATCACTGCTAGCTCAGATTTTCAATATTGGACAGATTTCAATAATTGAGCTATTTTTCTCCAAATTGAACCAAACTTGAAATCAACTTGTTTGAATACTCTCACAAGACATATGTCCATTCAAACCACTTACTAGAAGAAATCTTATGAACATATCCAATCAAACCAACTTCAAACTTGATTACTTAAGCATTTAATCCATTCAAACATCTCATAGCAAGCAACATATGCATATATATATATATATATATATATATATATATATATATATATATATATATATATATATATATATATATCCAATTCAATTAACTCATATGCACCCAAATAAACTTTGATCAACAAGAGATATACCTTGATAGCTTATGATCATCTTTACAAGCTTCAACTCCACTTATTTGCAGGCCTTCAAATATATCAATAAATTCCCACAACTTGAATATGACACTTGTATGTTGATAGCATATGGACTTCACTCAATTTTGACTTGGCATTGGGATAGAATTGCACTAGGTTTTAATACTTGACTCAACATAAGATGAACAATAATAATTTCATTGAATCAAGTCTCCAATGCCATGGTACCTACAAACGATCATCCACTTTTCGATGGTACCCAAACTAGTTTGGGTCCTCTCATGTTAGACGCAACATACTTAGGCATAGCCTTAGTATGAATAGCGGAATTTTCTTTTTGCAATACTAACCAATAAGGTACAATAACAAACCTTCCTAGGCATAATATTTGCATCAATTGAAATAGGCTTAGGATTCTTACTTAGGGGACATGTATTAGCCAAGAATTGATTTTCTCTTTTTCGAATATTTGGCAAATTTATGATTTTCAAAACTCAAGAGAGATTTTAAAGGGACATAGAGATTTTTATGTACTTGAGAGAACCATGTCACATGTGATCAGGCAAATAATCAACCAAGGGTAGCAATAATCACAATATGACATGACTAGGTCACAAAGACCCAAAAACCACATGATTTTCAAAAACCACACCACCTACACATGCTAGTTAGGGATTTTGAAAAACATCTATCCTATATCACACAAATGCACACACTAGCATATAAAGGGCCTTAGATGCACTTACAATGCATGTATGTAAATACATACCTTTGCCTTGAGCCCACAATATCACCACTGAGATAATACATGGCATGACAACATCATGTTGACCTCACTTGTCAAATAATCATACCATATATGAAATCAATTTTCATCCAAAGGACTACAAATAATACTAGATAGATTTGTTAGTCCACAATATCACCACTGAGATAATACATGGCATTACAACATCATGTTGACCTCACTTGTCAAATAATCATACCATATATGAAATCAATTTTCATCTAAAGGACTACAAGTAATGCTAGATAAATTTGTTAGTCCATAATGGTGCAAAATAGAAATTGAGCTCCTCCTAAATAAGTACCACAAGTAATTTGAATGACTTTCAACAAGCACTTTATTCTTTTAAGAATTTAGGAGTCAATTTTCTATTTTGACCAACACAAAGTAATTTGCCATATTTAAATTTCGTTGAGACATACTCACAACCCACTTAGGTTTGATAGATCACAAGCTTCTGAGCAAATTAAGGATATATGAAATCATATGGATCAAACCTCAATTGCATCCCAATTAGTGCTTTGGTTCTTGCCATACCAGACACGTCTGGTAGACATACCAGACACGTCCGGCATGTGAAGAACATAAATACTTTTCCTTTCTGCCCTGGCCATACCGGACATGGCTAGTAGGCACAGGACAGAAATAATTGAAGCGCTGCTTGTGATTCTTCGTTTTAGCTCTAGTACTTCTTGTATGTCTGCATCTGAACAAATGCATTGCTCTACTAGAGAGCCATTAAAAGCATCACATGGCAAATATGATAATGATTAAATAAAACTAATTAGTCACTTCCAATTATTTCACAAATATGCTTATTTGTGAGCCATTGAGCACTAAACACAAAGTGGCTATCCTATAAGGTCTTTAGGTACTTGTTACCAATGGTAGAGATGAAGTAAATGATATGGTCATTGATTTATCATCGGGTCAACCATATATGAGATTATGATAAGAATTGATTGATAGATTGAGTGAATATTTTCAATTTACTTGCTCAACCACCCCGAAGCTTTCATCTCACTACCAAGTACCTACATTATTAACCTAAGCACATTTTGGTACCCAACTCTTGTTGGATCCTTTTGGGTTAGTCAACAAGTGCTTAGGCACACAAATGGCCTTAGTACTAGTTTGTGGTGAACACATCACCTTGCTTGTGCTAATTCCATTTGTGGTCTTCCTAAGCATATTATCATAAATAAATGTGTTCGGCTTAGGGATGTTACCATTTGGGCAATCATAGCTTAGATGCCCCTTTCTTCCACAAGCATAGCATATGCGACCTTTGTTTGCTCTATGCTTGTTTTGCTTGTATGGACATCCATCAACCTTGTGGCCCATCTCATTGCATCCATAGCATCTTCTTGTTGCAACTTGGGCTTCCTTTCTTGCCTCTTTGTACATTGGGCATTTCTTGGTTGGATGCCCCAACTTCTTGCACATGAGATAAGTGCTTTGTCCATCACTTTTTCTTTGGTTGGCCAACTTGTTTGAGGCCGTTTGATCGGCCACTTCACACTTGTCGGCCCAACTCTTGTGTGGACACATGGTAATCTCATGTCCATTCACTCCACAACCATAGCATAGTCTTTTTCCATGTTTCTTGCTCTTGGTTGTGTTGGCCTTGCTTGAAATGTGATTCTTTTGTTGGGATTTGGAGGAAGCAAGGTTTGAACCCTTCTCAAGCTTCTTCACCATGTTAACACGGTTATCTTGCGAAGGTTGTGCTCTCTCCTTACCCTTCAATCGAATCACATCATTTCTTAGCCTTTCCACTTCTTCCTTAAGCTCTACATTTTCTATAAATTTTTGCTCAATCGAAGATTGGCTTGCTTGAGAAGCACACTCATTAGCACAAGAAATATTCAATTGAGATTGTGTACAAGTGAGTGTGTGAGTGGGAGGTTGAGATGATTTTACCGTTGTAATCACAACCTCATGAGCCACCTCAAGCATGATGCTTGATTCTACTAATTCTTCATGAGAGCACTTGAGATGAACATAGTTTGCTTGTAGCACATTATATTTGCTTGAGAGTTCATCTAATTTTGCCTTGAGCTCAAATTTTTCCTTCTCTAGTTGTGAAACACTAGAAGAGAAGTTAGTAACTAAAGCATGCTCAATTGATAATTTTTCATACCTCTCATTTATGGCCTTTAGCTCTTGCAATTTGGAGATGAGAAACTTTTCTTGATTTTGAAGTGATTGCTCTTGTTTCTCATTCTCTTCCTCTAGCTCATCATTCTTCTCAACTAGCTTCATGAGAATGAGCTTGTCTTTGTTGCTTAGATGATCAAGAGTGTAGCTATCTTCAATTTCAATATCACTCTCTTCTTGATCATCTACTCATGCTATCTCCTTGGCTTGATCTTTCTTGCTAGCCTTCTTCTTGCTTTTCTTGGCCATGAGACACAAGTGATGAGTATCATGAGATACTGAGGTTGACTCATCACTTGGCCGCCACCGAGCTTGAGCATCATTGCAAACAGCTGCTTGCTGGTCTGCTGCCTCGACCATACCGGACACGTCCGGTAGGCATACCGGACACGTCCGGTACATGCAGGCAGACAGCAAGTCATGCGCTGCTTGCACTTCTTGCTCTGGCTCGGCACTCTTGAGGTCTTGTGAGGCTTCTTTGCTGCATGAAGACACGATGGACATACTTTCCATTGACTCGATCTCAAATGCATCATCACATTTGGATTTTCCATATAAATCAAAAAGTCTAGTCCAAATGAGATGAGCACTCTCCAGAGGTGGTTGTCCATTGAAGATTGCCTCATCTTGAACGTCTACACTCAATGTACTCAAAATAATATTAATAGCTTGAGCATTGAGTTGCACGCATATCTCTTCCTCTTTTGACAAATTTTTGTAGTTGCTCCAATCAACTATAGAAAGAGGTATGCTTGCAAACACAATATGCTCAACAAGAGGACTAATATTTCTAAAAGCATTGAGTACATGAATTGACCAAGGTAGAAAGTTTGAACCATCATTTTGGAGAAGCATCGGCTCCAACTCGATAGGCGTCGACATCCTTTTCTCACGGCGGTGAAGCTTTAGGTGAGAACCTCGCTCTGATACCAATTGAAAGGATCTAGGATGTCACCTAGAGGGGGGGGGGGGGTGAATAGGCGTTTCTGAAAAATCAAGACCTTTAAAAGTGGAAACGATTAGTAATAGGAGTTTCCAAAATGGAAACTCCAAATCAGAGTAATACAACCCCTCACAAGTTAGCCACAAAGTGTATAAAAGATACTAGATAAACTTAGGGAGCCAAACTGCGGCAACCAAAGAGTTGAATCAAAATGCACTAGTCATTTAATGTCGGAAGTCCCGACAGTTTGGGTCAGAACTTCCGACCTGTCAGAAGTCCCGACGTTTGGGTCAGAACTTCCGATGTGTCAGAAGTCCTGATAGTTTGGGTCAGAACTTCCAACGCAAACTGTCAGCACTTCTGACCCCTACGGGAAATAAACTACAAGTGCTAAAATGAACTTTGTGATGCCGATGACTTACAAACCCACTTCCTAGTGGTAAGGTAAGGTGTTGGGTCACTCTCTTGACGTTGATAAGCCACCACTCCGTAGATCGAGTCCCAAACCCTAAGAAATAGCTAGAGAGAGGGAGACAACCAAATACAAGTAATTTCGAGCAAATCACAACAACAACAAGCACGCGGGAGACAAGAATTTATCCCGAGGTTCGGCAGCCCCACAAAGGAGCTCCTACGTCCTCGTTGTTGAGGTGACCACTTTGGTCAGAGTCTCTTCCACCTCCTTGCCTCACTCAAGGATACCACAAAGGTCACTTGAGTTTCTTCAATAGAAAACAAGGGTAATACAAACTTCCCAAGGCTCTTCCACAAGATGGAAGCTCTTGGGCGACGCCTCGCCGGCTAGGGGAAAATCCCCAAGAGTAACAAATGCAAATCAAACCGGCTTGACGAAGAAATCAAGTGCTCAAGCTTGCTCAAAGTGTTTTTCTCACTCAATCCATTCTCCAATCACTCAAACCCTTTAGGAATTGAAGTTGGAGGCAAAGGAGAGAAGAGTGGCGAGCCTAGAATGCTTGGGGGCTGTTTTGGCCGAGTGTTCGTTGCAATGAAATGAGTGGGCAATGGTTAGAAAGGAGGAGAGGGGTATATATACTCCAAGGCAAAATCTAACCGTTCAGATCTACGTCGGGAGTTCCGACGCAGATCTCGAGACTTCCGACGTATGAAGAAAACACTATTCATGCGAGGTCAAAGTCCACCCGAGACAGCCAACGTTGGAACTTCCGACGAACGTCGGGACTTCCGACGTGCATAGTCAACAGGTCAGTAGAACCATCGATGCCAGGACTCTCGGCTTGGGTTGGGACTTCCGACTGTCGGGAGTTCCGACTCACGTCGGGACTTTCGACGTCCACAGTCACCGTGCAGGCTGTGACTGGGAGTCAGCACTTCCGGCAAGAGTCATGACTTCCGACTGTCGGGAGTTCTGGCTTACGTCGGGACTTCCGACACCGACAGTCACAGAAAATTATTCTTTGTGCTCGTGAAGTTCTAGAGTGTCTCTCTTTTGATTTTATTATTATGCTTGAGCACTCTATCTTCCTTAGACCACCTAAACTTGCATCCCTCTTAATAGTGTGGCATACCTATTAACTCAAGATCAAAAGAAAAATGAAATTAAACCTTTTGAGTTGATCTTCTTTAAATTGATGCCGTGTCTTTCAATCTTCATCAAGTGAGGGTGCCAACATGTCAATATTGATCTTGTCACTTGAGCATAGCCATCTTGAGCACGTGACTTGATTCCATTCATCAAATATGAATAACTCCAAATGCATCAAGTCACTTTAATCAACTTGTCCAATATAGATTTGATCCTTCACATCAATATGACCATCTTAGCTTGATTAGTACCTCAACTAAATGCAAGTACTTTCTTCTTCACCCTAGCTAGGTTCTTTGGCCGCCAAGCCGTCGCTTGCCCTTCGCCCTTGCTTAGTACCTCGAAGCCTTTCCTTGCTATCTTCACCATCTCAAGCCATTAAGTCACATCTTGTGTTGAATCATCCATTCATATGTATTGTTATCTTTTTCATTTCAATTTAGCAAGCTTCAAATATGAGACCATTCCATATGCAATCCCTCATGTCTCATTAACTAATACTCACGAGCTTGCTTTTCACATAGTACATGGAAATCCCACCATAAACAAGCATTTGCATGAATTCCATTTGCATTGTTGTCTTGTGCTTGAACTAGATTGTTTATACAACAACACATCATGTTGGCTTTCATTAAGTACCTGTGAGATAACCTATTACCTGTCCACACTTAGCAAATGGGTTAGTTCTTTAATCACGTTGTCATTCAATCATCCAAACCCCACTAAAGGGCTAGATGCACTTTCACCGTGTTCCTTGGTCATGACTTGATTCACAGGTGGGTGAGAAGCGGCAACCATCTTCCCGTGGTGACAAGAGTGGCAGACCAAATCCTTCTCAAATTTTAACTTGAGCAATCCTCGGATTAGATCAAGTGAGCTCAACCTAGCTGGTAAGTCAAAGCTCAAGTAACCCAATCTCCTAAGCCACTTCTAAAGCTTAGAGGAGGATCCAGCCACCAAACATCAAGAAGAGCCAAAGGAGTGAGAAAATTCATCTCAAAAGACACGACCAAAAGGGATAATTTGGCAAATAAGATTTCCCTAAGAATCAAGAACTCGAGACAAGCCGGTCTTAAAGCGCACTTCAAAGCCGTCCTGAAGGAGTGCAAAACTAAAAGCAGATTGAAATGCAAATTCAAAACCAAAGCAACACCCTTCAGAACAAAACTCTTGTTGACCCAAATAGTCCCACGAGAAAGCACCTTACCTCTGCTATTGTCCCTGAATGTGATGTACTCCTTACATTGCACGGGTCAAGGCTGGAGAGCCATTTTGAATTCCCAGTCATGTGGCGCAAACAGCCGGAATCAACAAGCCATGTGTTCTCCTGGCCTCCAACTTGCATCAATAGAAAGGCGTGGGATGAGCAAATGGTGCAACACTGAGGTTAGTAAATTGTGAAGGATACAGGTGTTGGCTCATTTGCCCTAGAAAATTATTAGGAAAAACATCAAACATACCATGTCCCATTTGAGGGAAGCGTTTACCATGTGTGGAAAAACATGGTCCGCTAGAGCTATAGGACTTAAAGCCACTATCGCGAGGTCCAAAGTCATATTGATCATGACCTGAACCACGCCGGGCATGACCACTATGTGGTCTCACAACCTGAGGCCTAGCACCTTGAGGCATTGCACCTCTAGGCCTCGCACTGTGCCTCTGAACAGGCAGTACATGTACGCCATGGGGCGGGTGGTACATGTTCCTGTTGTTTAACTCGTACTCTCGCCGCTCATCTCTCTTCCTCCTAAAGCAGAACTCAGCAAGGTGACCATCCCTATGACAGTAGTCACAGTGATACCTCACCTCTCTCTTGGGTGGTTGTTGGCTCACTCACTTGTGGGTATGGTTAACTCTTGGTGGTTGTTTAGCTATAGCAAGGGGATCCTTAGAGAGTTTTGGTAGAGTATCAAGTGGGTTCTTGGGATGGTTAGGTTTTGGAACCTAGACTTGTTTCTGAGGTGGGGCTTTTGGAGGTTCTTCAAACACTCCATCTTTGATAGTGGGCTCAGTGGGCTTAGGTGGAGTGGTTTTGATCAACATGGGAGTAGTGGAAGGTTTCTCACTTGGGTTCAAACTACTATACTCACCAACCTTGCCATAGATATTTTCACTCTTCTCATCTAAAGCAAAGCCTACACCCAATGCACCAGTTCCCCACCTAAACTGGCTCATCATCATGCCCAAATGTGGCTCATTGCAGGACACCTAGCTCAAGATAGACCGAAGGTATGTGTTGTCTTCCTCGGTTCTCATCTTGTTATGTCTGTAGGACTCAAGCTCTAGCACCAAGCTCTCACAACATGCACACTTAGCCATAGTGATATCTAAACTGGCCTTGTCAAGCAAAGAGTTCCTAGCAACCTTCTCTACCAACTCAGATTGCAAGCCCGAGCAAAACTTGCATGCACCCAACAAGCTAGACCTAGACTTCAACTCATCATTCTCATCAAGCAAAGAAGCATACTTAGATTGCAAGGAAGCAAGGTTAGACATGTGAATAGCGCAGTCATCGCACTCAACCTCGTAAAAACTGCTATAGCGTGTTTCTTAGCTTCCTCAAGCTCCTTCAGCGTAATTTTTAGCTTGTCCTTAAATTCTTTCCTCTCACGGGCAGCACGCTTTAGTACCTTATCTTGGCTTATCAAGGTGTCGTTCATGATATCAAGCTCAGCAACAAGATTGTCGACGAAAGGGGTTGCCTCAGAAGTGTTGTCATCGATGGGAACCTCGTCCTTGCTAGCCTTCACCTCGGAATCAATAGCCATGGTGCAGAAACCTCTGCGGGTAGAATTGGTGAAGAAACAAAGTTCGGTCAGCTTGTCCTCGCACTTCCTCTCGGACTCATCATCGCTTGATGGAGAAGAAGAGTGGCTGTCATCAGAGTCATTATCGAGGTCGCTGAGGGAGGCAAGGAAGGCACGCTGCTAGACCTTGGCCTTCTTGAGGTACTTCTGCTTGAGCGCCTCCTTGTCGAATCCTCCCTTCAACTTGTTCTTGCCAGAGGAGTACTCATGCTTGTCCTTGCGCTTGCTAGTGTCATACTTGCTGGATGAGTGCTTGTTCTTCTTAGGGCAGTGAGCGATGAAGTGGTTGGGGTCTCCATAGCCATAGCAACACTCCTTTGGACCACCACCATGCCAGCGGTTCATGCGGTTGTTGTGAAACCGTGAGAACCGGTTGATGACCAGTGCCAGCTCATCGTCCCCAAGTGCCTCCACCTGCTCCTCTATAACATACACCAAAGAAGACAAGGCAAAGGAGATCTGTGAAGGGTTAGCTAAAGAACTTGAACCATTACTTGAGACCAAAGCCATAATCGGTGTAGAGGGATTCTTGATTTTGGCTTGGGTCTGGTAATCAATCTCAGTGGACTTGAGCTTGCTGAAAAGTTCGTCCACAGTGAGAGTGTCGTAGTTAGCGGACTCAATGATAGCAGACACCTTCACATCCCAAACCTTTCGATCTAGGGCATATAGTAACTTGAGAGCCCTTTCATGATCATCATAAGGCAGCTACGGCTTGTTTGCTCGCATCTTGTTCACAATCGACCAGAAACGAGAAAACATAGAAACGATAGTCTGTCCATCCAACTGAGAGTTCTCATGCTCACACTTGTACGTCTCAAAGAGTCTGGTTTTGACCTATATGGTTCCCTCGTGATAGCTCTAAAGCCTCACCCAGATCTCTCGAGCAATAGTACAATCAGAGACTCTCTCAAACTCAAAGGGAAAGACTCAAAAAGAGAACACTACAAGCCTTGCTATTTGCGTTGCGCTGGTCAATCTACTCATGACCGACATGAGCAGCAAGCACCTCATAGTTAGGATCCTCACAAATCTCCCAAACTCGCCAATCAATGCCCTGAAGATGCACAGACATGTGGATCTTCTAGTAAGGGTAGTTTGTTCCATCGAAGTGCGGCGGTTTGTTGGAACCGCGCTCTGTGTTGCTTTCATGGATCATGGACCGGTTAAGGTAGAATGATCCTTAACCAACTCCAATATGAATTGAAGGACCGAAAACGGCAACCAGGGGAGGGTGAATGGGAGCCATAAATTTCTTTCAAAACTTTTCGACCACTGTCCCAAACTCATCGCCAAACACGCAAACCAACACATCATGATGCCCATGACCCAAATGATTGGGTGGATGCTCCCTAGGAACACAGCGGGACACCACAAAGCCAATGCAAACAGACGAAAAATGAATAGGAGCTCAAACGAACAAACCATGGAAGAAATAGCACACTAGCAACTCACACCGGACCTATCCGGGAACTGCACTGGACATGTCCAGTAAGCAAGACCTCAGAAAACCTGTTGAACTGAGCACAATAAGCAAATACCGGACATGTCTGGTATGAATACCAGATATGTTCGGCATGCTGAATAGGACAGAGCGACTTTGAGAGAAAAATCGAAAACCCTAACAAATGGTGTCTAAAAATTATGAAATTTTAACCACAGCTTCTAGACACCTTGAGGTAGGTCTCCACCAGATTTCAGCTCCAAATTCAAAAGTTTGTCCTAATGGACACGTCTGACATTCATACCAGACGCGTCTGCTATTTTCGAGCAGTTCTCGGGAAAAATCGATTCAACACCCAAAACTCGATGAAATCAACTCGGAATGACTTGAAACTTTGCATAGAGGATTACCACAGAGTTGGTAGGCTACTCCTAGAAGATTAACGCCCAAGACAAAGCCAATCAATGGGAAATCAAGAAATTGCAATGAACCCTAGTTTTTCAACCCTAGAACTTAATTCGCCCCAATCTATAAACTCATGAGGAATTGATGAAATCCTTCGGTGAAAGGGATCAATTCACATCCTAATCCATCTCAGATAAAAAGAACGAGTCAAAACGCTCTCAAAATGATGAATCGAGCCAAGGTAGAAAGGGGAAAAAACAAGAACACGGAGAATGCAAACACGATTCACAAAAACACCTCACAAAATCAAATCCTGGAGGACACGAGGAGGTTAGGGCCTCCATTCCCAACCAAAATCACAGGTTCAATTACACCGGGGCACTAGTTCATTAGTGGACCTCTTGAGAAGAACCTAGAGAGGGGGAAAATCTAAGGAGATGAAATGAAATGGCAAGAGGTGAGGGAGATTGGGGCTCCCTTATCTTTATATATCATGGCTATTACACAATCCCAAACACGCCCCTAGATATTTTGAGTCGAACCACTTAACCTGAGGGCGTTATGGTCCAACCCGAGATAATCTTCATCCGACGGCCACTGCTCCCTTCATGAGATAGCTTCGCCTCTACGTGAACTCCTCGATGCCGCCACATGTCATTCGTTCCTCCTTGGAACCTCCGCCCAGGTTTTGAGGCCAAACCCGCGAAACCGCCACCCTATGGTTTTGAGGCTCAACCCACCAAACTGCCGCGAGTAGCGTACTCCATACGCGTCCCCCGCCACTCGACGCGTGTCACCGCCGTCTTTGACTGCCCGGGCGCCAAGTCTTCCAGAGCCTCTGCTCGACTTGCTCGACCGCCGTCTTGACTCGGTCAACACGGTCACTCTCATGTACACTTGCGCTTGTCGATGTCCCCAGATGTTAGCCACCGCGGCTGGTTACCCCCTCTGGTTGCTGTTTTCGGCCTTCAATAATGTACAGTAACACGTACCTCGGGAGCAGCGCTTGGCGAGGGCAAGCTTCTGGTCGAGGGACGCACGGCTCACCATCGACGACATGCTGATCTTTTTGTTCATGAATTGAAGCTCGGAGGGAACGAAATACTAGTTAGGAACAGAAAGCAGACTGTGCATGATGGGTTGCAAGAAGGAAAGGGGGAGGCTGTGAATTTATAGGCACAGCAGCAGCAGGGACCGGCGCCGGAGAAGGAGGGGATGGAATCGGTGGGCGGGCCACGGGGGCCGGACGTGGTTTTGGGGCGAAATGAAACCCACTAGTCCATTACGCGTGCCATCACGCGCGCCAGCAAATCAGCTAGTTAGGGCACAAGTAAAAAACATGTTTAATCTTTGCATGGAAGCAATATTAGGAGTTTAATGTAGATATGTCATGCACAAAAACTGAAAGACAAAGATCGTCAAACAGAAATCCCACTGGCTGCTGGGAAAAGGCCTAAGCAATAGAAAACAAGGCGAAATGACCTAAGAAGCGGTGTATCAAAGTCAGGGGGCACCTTCTTGGAATGTTCCAACTCACCAAATGATAGGAGAAACTCCTTGGAGTACACTATCCTCGTCGTCATCCTATCTTGGATACAAGGGCAGACCCAGTAAAGGATATAGGTGTACACATGTACACCTGAAAGTTCCGCAAAGGAAAATTGAAACCGGTAACATATCGAAAAAAGAGCGTACATATATGGTGGTGAAACAGGATGTAAACACAGGATTTTGGAAACATACCGAGCCATCAAAAAAACTGAAAGAATCGTCATAAGGGATCCTGAGACTTTGACAGGAACGACATCTCATTTCTGTGCCATCTTATGTATAATAAAACAAAAAGTTGATGTTGTGGTGCTTGGATCTCCAACTTCTTGTCATTTGTCCTTTATGACATTGACCTACAGCAAACTTGACCTCATGTACTAATCAGTTGTTTAAATAGAACATCAGTAAACACCTTGACCAAATTATATGAGTCTAGGAATGAAAATTAATGGAACCTAGCAGTGCAGATTGTTTCTCTGCCAAAAGAAAGTGCATAGTAACACAATATGACAAAAGATATGCCCTTAAAAGTCATTTAGGCATTCCCTTGAAAAAAAACAAAACTATACGGCAACAAAGAACTATTAGATTATTTCTTATTGTCTACTACAATAAATGGAGGGAGTGTGTAGATTCATGCTGATCACTGTGAATTCAAAAGAAAACAGCATACCTGACTAAAACTACAAGCGATGCAACATTCTCGATTGCCTATACAAAAATTTATCACCTGAAATCCCCCAACTGCAGTTATCCTACTTTTTCCCCATCTTAATTTGAGATGACCCGTTGGCATGTTACACATTAACATGCATAATCAATAGCTCTGCAACTATTATGAATATGTATGTTGCTATATATAATAAATCAATGGCTGAACTATGCGAATCAAGATTGTTTTACATCATGCCTCCAGGTTAAGCTAAAGGATTAACTGCAGCAATTCAGTGGAGGAAAAAAATAAGGTAGTGTAATAGTGTTTTTGATCATAGGTCGATCAGAAAGGATACTAAGGTGCAGAAATTGTTAGGAAAGGAGCACCAATTAATTTAGATTCAGGGAATGACATACTCCTTGGATCTTCTTCCTCAAGTCAGGCCGTGTGCTACTCCTGCTCTCCCCACGTGATAGGTGGCTGAAGATGCCCGCATGTGCCCCTGCAAGAAGCAGCAGGAAGGAGCACCCAGACCCAGAAAAGGTGGCATGCAACTGACTTGCCTGACGCACCTTCTCCATGGTGGTACCCGGCTACACAGCCAAATAATGTGATGGCCATGACTTCAAATAGGTAGATTACAATTCAGTTCCACAGTCTAATAGTGTCAATCTTCTATTTCGAAGTTGTAACTCTACTACAGTCAAGCAATGAAACCTAAATAAAGCTACTACACATGTTGCTCAAAATCAGGTCCATGAAATGCAAATCATATAGTATACATCTAGCTCATACAATCAATTCACAAATCAGAAGGCAGTGACACAACGTAAAGAGAAACCAGCTGATAACATTCCGCAAACATTGGTTTGGAGTAAGGCTGATCAACACACGACAGGCAGATGATATGAACAGACGTCTGAAGCACACATCAAGATACATGTGCATTCATGGCAGCAGCAGCACACATTTCTTTGACTCTATGAGCATCAGAATGAATGAACAAAATGAACCTCACATGAGTAGCAGTACCGGTACCACCTGGAGGAAGAGCACTAAGCCGATATTCTGACAGACAAGGGGTAACGAAAGAGAACTGCTAGCAAAAGGGGAACAAACACATGAGAACAGATGGTGTGGATATACACACTAAGGCGCCAGCAAATACACAACTACATCGAACGACATTAGCATACAGACGAACGGAAGCAGAACCTATGGATCGAAAACAACGCTGAAGGCCACCAAATTAACGATACCACCTTAACAAATGGGAAGCACCTGTGGCCTTGCGCAAAGGGCAAGCATAGGTGAGCACACAGGGCATGCACGCAACATGTGCAGCCGCGCACAAACAGACCAAAACCCATAGCTAAGCGTGTCTCTTGTAAAGAGCAGGGAACTACGATTACCCGTACAACAGACGCGGAACAGATATGAGGCGTGCCGGTGATAGGCAGACGACCGCAGCGGACGGCACACCTGTGGCCATACACGCTGCAAGCAAAGGCATCAACATGGAGTAAGAAACTGAACCCTGACGCCGAGGGACATTCCGGGATGACGCCGGCGCCACAAGAAATTACCTACATAACCGCTCTGCGCCGTTGAACCGATGGCACCGAACCTGTCAATCAAGGCAAACATCAACAAAGCAGTGAACATGGCGTCACATGTGGAGCACAAAGGGGAAAATGTGTAAGCAAAAAAAGGGAACACAAAGAATCAGGCAAACAAAGCGTCGAACAAGACAAGGGCAAGCCCAGCAAAAACGCAGGGAAACACGGCGGGCGGAGGCGGCGCGCCCTGTAGCGACGAACCGTAGGAGGCCAAAATAGACGCGGAGAGGCAGGAGCACCGCGAAGAACCGGCGGGGACTCAAGAGAGGACGAAGGCGCAGGGCAAAACGGAACCATAGAAACGAGAAAGCAAGCAACGGATGGAGAAGGACGAAACCACGGCAGCCAAGAAAGGATCGGCCAGCAACAGTAAAAGGAATCGTAGACGGCAAGGAAGGCGAAGACGACCGCAGCCTACCACACAAACTAAATGGAAGAAGGAAGAGGCCCGGCGGCGAGGCGAACGACGAGGACAGACGGAGCGCACGAAGACGCGACAACGAGGAAAAGCGAAGCGGAGAAAGGGGATGGGGAGGGTGAGACCTGGCGGCCCAGTCGGCCGGCCGCCGCCGAGATCGATAGGGAGAGAGGGAGGGACGACGAGGTGGAGGCGGCGGAGGCGCGTTTCGCGTGAGGAAGGGCCGCGGCCTTGGGAGAGATTGAGAGAGGGAGACGAAGGGAGGCTTCTTTTTTTTGCGATCTGGGACGAGGAGGGGAGAGACGGCGATGTTTCCGTGGAGGGGGCTCGGCGCTGTAGCGATTGGCCGAGCGAATCTGGAGCGTCGATCACAGAATCGAACGGCTGAAGGATTTCAGGTGACCTGGATGGCCTGGTTGACGGCCAAAGTCTCGAGATGTGTGCCGTTGGGCGCGATCAGGTGAGTGACGAAGGCTCCATCTCTGCTCCCATGCCTGACCTGATCACCTCACACCTCGTCCTCGTGTGATTCCACGTACTAGCCAACAAGTGAATAAACGTGAGCGGCATGACAAGCTGAGCGAGCGTTCATGGAAAGCAGGAAATATATACATATATTCTAGTACTGTAGTAAATAAAAGGGTGAGGCTTTTCTCTATCTGATGACAGCAACAGCAAGCGATCAGGGATTCAGGGCCCTCAGTTTTGGGACGCAGGGTGGCGCTCCCTGTTTTCTCACTGCAGTAGTGCAGTGCAGGGCAGCAGGCAGCAGGCACCAATACCCCCCCCCCCCCCCCCCCCCCCCCCCCCCCCCCAAATCCCATGGACGTCAGCGTCACGGTGTGTCTCTGTGGGCAGCTGCATGCTTTTCGTGGACCCCGCTTATCTCCTGCAGGCTCCAGAGATGGGCGATCAGTTATCTGCAGAGATGCGTAGTACAGTACTATCCACTTACCACTTACAGTATCCACTAACCACTGTACATTACAGTAACTTCGTAAGAACAAAACTGAACATTCCAATTTTATTTTCAAATCACAGCATAAACACTCATACATACAAGTATTACCTCTATAAACGCACACATATACGTCCTGCTATACAACCATAGTTTGTAGCAGAAAAATTCTTATAGATCTTCGATCATAATGTAACTTTCTTCATGAAGGAGATTCTGTGCCAAGCTTCTTTCAGAAAGCAGGTCACTGTTGCTTTTGGTCTCCTTGCTTTTTGCCCATAATACACAATAGAGACCCGCAACTATGACCACCGCACCTATAACTCTGTAAATGATTAGGGAAAACAGATAAATTTTGTCAGAAGATTTGGTGAGTAAACACCAATTTGTTGTTGCTGCTTCATGCCACATATTATTGTCATAACTCACAACTTTGATGGTGTGTATTTCTTACCCTCCAATGTAGAGTCTGTCACCAAGGAAAATAGAAGCCATGATAGCAACCATGACAGTTTGCAATGGTTGGAAGACAGAAACGAAGTGAGGCCCTCCCTTATTTATGCACCAAATCATAATATACCAGGCAATACCAAGTACCACAATACCCTACATTCATTAGTATAATCAAGACATCATTGTACATTCACTCGCATATATAAGGTCTTCATTATCCCCAAGAAACACACACACACACACACAGATATATATATATATATATATATATATATATATATATATATATATATATATATATATATATATATATAAGCTTCTTTCCATGTTTGCCTTTCTGAAATTCCATGTCGTCGATTGAGATATCAACAACATAAATAAACAACTATATTAAAGTTAATTTATGTTCTTAGCCCAATAAACATAAGTCCAATTTCAGAAACATATTTCCAATAAAGCTAGCATGACAAAATCTTCATAAAGCCCTCTCCAGTTCTTGTTTACTTTTATAAACTCAATGTATAAATTTTATTGACCGGAGCCCTTAAGCTAAATACCAATATAGACTTCACTTTTAAAAAGTATTGGCACAAAGCGACAAGATATGACTTTGATTTAGATAATAAGATCTTAACAAGATCTTGAATAAGATATAATTAGAAATGCACAATATAATCAACTTATTAGAAAAGATAATTACAGCATATAAGATGGTCAAAAGCTCGCCTCCAGAGTGGATCTTCCACCTTTCAATGTTGCTCTCAAAAAATGGTGCTACAACGACGAGTTGGATAAACCCCAATGCCAAAGTGATAGTGAAAGATGACAACTTAGCTGGGTATTTCTTCAAAACTGGGACCTGTTAAAAGTTAATAAGTTACAAGAGTCCTGAATACAAATTATGTAGGCTAGAAATTTGTTGTTGAGAACTTGAAATTTGAAACAGATTTTGGAAGAAAAAATTGTACAAAAACAACAAAAATTCAAGCACGTCCCATATAACAAAAGCCAGGAATCATGCCGTGGACCTCAATTTAAAATTGACACTTACATTTATGTAAATCACTAGAAACAACATTTTTTCATCTCTATGTAATAGTGGGGAAATGGCTATAGTACATTGCTAACAGTTTTCCTTTGTGTTAAGTTTTCAGTTACCCAGTCTCATTCGTTAGATATCTGTATTATTTGGTAGAAATGATAATGTAAACGTCATAAAATACAAATGAATATGCCAATACATAGGCAAACACTAAAAGAAGTTAATTAGAAGGCGAAATAGTAGTAACAAACCTGCAGAACCATCCATGCAGACAAACAAAGACAATTCACAAACATGACGAGACATCCTGCGATCCAGGTAAATCTTGGACTCAGGATAACTTTAATGTCTTTCAGTTTGTGGGTACCCTCTGAATGTGTTGTCGTTAATGGCATCCCTTTGTAGAGGGTTATGATGGTTGCCCCTGCTATGGTAATCACCGTGCCTGCTATTTTTGCCAGCCCATGTCTGCTTTTAATATTTACCTGTTCAATTCTGGGTAGGAAGACAACAAATCTTAATGTTACTAACTTGAGGCCTCCGACGGAGCGTCTACATTAATTTTCATGAGATGCTCTAGAAAAAAAGATAAGTTCTAAAAATTCACACAATAATTAGAAACATCTATATTTTAATTTGGTAGACTCTGATCATCATCATCTCCAATAATAGCGACCATAACAAGTATGATCATTCTAATATTAGTTGCATAGAAAGGTACATTATTAGAGAACGTCTGGAAAAACATAGCTAAGCTGGTCAAATTTCGCTGATTTGGGATTTCAGATCTAGCTAGCTCAGGCAACAAGTAGATTTGGTTCTACTCCCTCCATCCCTAAATAACTGTCGCCGTTGGTGTGCGTGCCACAAGTTTGACTCGATTTGTAGAAAATACGTGCAATATTTGCATCTCCAAACAAATTTATTAAAAAAACTAGATTCAAAGATCTTTCCAATGATACTAATTATGTACCATAAATATTAATATTTTTTAATATATATTTAGTCAAAGTTGTTTCTATGAAAGCGAAAACGACAGGTATTTAGGGACAGAGGGAGTAGACTATAAGAAAATACATATGGATCTTCATACCATTACTAAGTATTTGTTTTTAGTTCATCAACTGTTATGCCTCCTTGGCCCAACACCATGGAAATTCTATATACAATTGCTGGTTTTAATTCCATGGCCATCAAAGTTTGCTTTAGATAACGTATTTTTCATTAATTGTAAACACAAATTACACAATAAATAAATCATCACATTTGCTATTTACCTCAAAACAGCAGCCATCACAAATGTGATTGCAGGGACAGAGTTTTGGATGACAGAGACATAAGTTGGTGACAAGTAGTACAAACCAAGAATATAAAGCCCCTGTGTGAATGTAACCCTGCACGGATTATAGGAGTAGTTAAAAACTCTCTAACTTGTACACAATTATCTCAAAATGATCAATATGAATACAATTATTGTACACCTTACCCAACTGCAGCCAACATGAAGAAGTCAATCATCAAACGTAACGTGAGGGGTGGCCTATCTTTCCTGTAAAGAGGTAAGTTTTTTTTTGGACTGAGATAATAATACCCAAAATTTTGCAAAACTTAGATTCGAGTGTTAAACACCTAAGAATACCAAAATACTCCTAAAAAGGAGTAGCATGCATGCTCCTAAAATTTGGGTTCGGGGAGTCCAAAAACAACAAAGTCAAAATTTCAGTAGCACTTTTGAAATGAACTTCTCTAGTGGTAACTCTCTAGAGCACTAGGAGATCACCAATAACCTGTGTAGAGTAAGTTTACATATACTCACTTTTCGAGGAAGTAGGCAACAGGAGCAATCACAAGCAGGGCAGAGCCATTCCTGTAGACGAGGAACGCCATCTTGCTGACGCCCATGTCGAGCGCCGCCCTAGACACGACGTGGAAGCCCGCTATGAGCATCTCCAGCACCAGCACCGCCGCTACCAGCTTTGCCTTCGGCATGGCACCCTCCTCCATCGCCATGGATCTCTTCTTTCAGACTAATCTCGCTACAGTTGTAGTATCGGAAGAGCAGGGCAGAGGATAATGAATCTGTGCAATAATGAAGCTGAAGCAGTGCCCTTCGATAATGATTGTTGTTGTGTGGACTGAAGGCAGCCAGCAGGTTAGATGGCGCTGTCAACGCATGTCTCTGTTTCTGTTGCCGGTACGACAAAACCTGCCAGGTCGTTGAACACGTGGCAATTTAAGCGCCTCTGGTTTGGCACAGAGTGCTGTCTCAGTTCGTTTACGCGGGATTTATCACTACGGGATACAGTAGATTTGCCGAGTGCCAGGGGCACTCGGCAAAGGCCCAAAAATACTCAGCAAACGCTTTGCCGAGTGTTACACTCATACAGCACACAACATTGATTTGTCGGCAAACAGTAGTTTGCCGAGTGGCAAAAATAAACTCTCAGCAAAAAAATTTTGACGGGATGGAACGGTGACGTCAATTTTGCCGAGTGCACGACGAAAAAACACTCGGCAAAGTTTCTCAAGTTTGCCGAGTGTCAGGCCGAAAACACTCGGCAAAGTTTCTCAAGTTTGCCGAGTGTCGGGATGAAAACACTCGGCAAAGTTTCTCAAGTTTGCCGAGTGTCAGGACGAAAACACTCGGCAAAGTTTCTCAAGTTTACCAAGTGTCAGGACGAAAACACTCGGCAAAGTTCACAAACTTTACCGAGTGCCACGCCCTAACACTCGGCAAAGTTTAGACACTTTGCCGAGTGCCACGCCTAAAACACTCGGCAAACAAGCGAGCAACGGTCAGATTTTATGGTCACTTTGCTGAGTGTCCATTGAATACACTCGTCAAAGAGAAAACACTCGGCAAAGAAGGTTCCCAAAATGACAGAAAATGGTCTCTTCGCTGAGTGTTTTGCCTTGACACTCGGCAACTCCTCTCTTTGCCGAGTGTTATACTCGGCAAAGCGACCAAGGCCCCTCCCTTTATTACTAATCTGTCACATATAACGGACCCCTCTCAATTCACAAAAAACCATAACAATTCACAATAAAACATCATCACAGGCATAATTATATGTCACATGTATAATAAACCATCATCATAATTCACAATAAACCATCATCACAAGTCACAATAAACCATCATCACAAATCACAATAAATCATCATCACAATTTACAATAAACCATCATCACAAGTCACAACTAAGTCACAATAAGACAGAATGCAAATGCAATCACTGCGTAGGCCCTTGGAACCTCTGCGACAAATCCGGGTCTTGAGACTGATTATTTGATGCCGCCGATTGATTCTGCACAAAAGAGAAGTATTCGAAACAGTGTTAGCTTCCTTTTTAACAGTGTTAGACTTCATATTGCAAAGTGAATTTCAGTATCGAAAGGTGTGCATATACAGCATATATACTGTAATTGTAATCACAACATTCAACACTAATGCAACACTTAAATTCGTGCTATGCACACAGCAGGCTACTTGCATGTTAAAAATAAGGGAATTAGCAAGCATCCACATATCTACGTGCTGCTGCCAGTTGCAACATGGTGTTAAGCACACAGCAGGCTACGTGCTGCTGCCACTCAACAAGGTCAGGGATCCCAGTGAAGGAATAACACCTGTGAATGGATTGCTATGGAGATCTAGATATTGCAAATTTGTGGCATTGGCCAGTGAAGCTGGAATTGGACCTTCAAACCTGCTCCCTTCCAATATCAATTCTGTGATGCTTGTAAGGGTGTTGCCGATACTGGTGGGAAGCGTACCAACAAGTTGGTTGGCCTCAAGTCCAAGAAAAGTAAGAGAGGAGATGTTATAAAGTGCAGGTGCAACGGTGCCTGACAAGTGCTTGCAGGGTTTTAAGCTTACCTAAGCTCTCTGGAATCCTTCCTCTTAAACTGTTATGAGAAAGCAGTAAGAAAGCCAGGGAAGAAAGATTACCATGTGAGCTAGGAATCTCTCCTAAACTGTTCAGAAGGCATGCATGCTGATGGTATGGGCAATGGTACAAATCCAAAATTTCGGAACCATAATGGTATCTGCTTTGTATTTAATACCTGCTACAGTCCATGTTGCTAGCAAAATCCTGATTAGTTCACTCTAGACATGAATGTTAAAAGAATCATTAATTTTCCAAACAGGTGCTTCACCATCCGTTTCTCCAGAAAATGTGAAACATGCTGCCATGTTTGGTCTGTCAGCAGCAGCAATGAAGTCTAAGCTCTTTGCCGATCAAGAGGAACGTGAAGTTCAAAGGCTAGCTGCTACTGTAATAAATCATCAGGTTAGTATGGGTTTCGCCATCTGATTTGCATGCACAGTTGTCTCCATTTGTTGTGACTGAGTCAAGCCTTTGATTTAGGGGTGGTAGATTTCTACTGAACTGGACCATTTATTGTTGCAGGATTGGCGCTGGACTTGTTTGAGTCCCTTCACATCTGACTTATCGTTAGATGAAAACTGGTATTAGGTTCTAGAAGTCGGCTAAGACTTTCGGGTCCCTTGATATCTGAGTTGCCTGTTTAATTAAATTAGAAAAGCAGTCTGGCACTCCTGGAACTAAGTTTTGTTTCCTAGCCTAGCTTGATAGTATATAGTATGAGTGAGCTTTTTTGCTGGATCCAAGTCAGAGTAGGGTTAAATTTTCTGGTACCAGCATGGTAGTTGTTTTGATAGACCCTTATTCACACTTACTCTAGTATGTTGTTTGCTGAGGATGGCTTATTGATATTGCAACACTCAATTTGCAGTTAAAGAGATTGGAGTTGAAGCTGAAGCAGTTTGCGGAAGTTGAGACCTTGCTCTTGAAGGAATGTGAGCAAGTAGAAAGGGTTAGACAGAGGATTTCAGCTAAACGAGTCAGGATGAGGTCAGCCCTATTAGGTCCCACCGGAAGCGGTCTACCAGGGGGCAGTAGCACCATGCCATCAAATCCAGCAGGCATGAGCCCCAGACCAGTGCAGGGGAGATGCAAAATACTTGCTCCAGTCAAAATAAATTTATATTTTGAACATGATCTTATTTCTTATGTATCCCTGAGTACTTTTTCATTTAAAGCAGTAAAGGAGCTTGCTGACAATTTGGACAACTTATTTAACACATTCCTAAAAGTATGTAAAATATTTTATGAGAGATATCAAGGTGTCAAGTGACTCACAGGAGTAGTTGTTGGTGGCTGAGGTGAAGGGAATAGCATCGGTGGCGGTGGCAAAGGTTGACCCATACTCGATGTAAAAGTCCGCATGTATTGGAACATTTGGTCCATCCTCAACCGATTTTCTTCGTCCATCCTCTGCCGCTCAGCCTCTAACCGCTCCACCCTTGCCTCCATCTCCTCCCGTTGCTTCTTTTCTGCTTCCACCTGGGCCTAAAATATTTCATTGCAATGTTACAATGCAAAGCTAAAGTACGTAAGAACCAACGAATGATGAATGGAAGAGAAAGAACCTGGAGAGCCTCTATCTGGAACAATGCAGTGGTCTCCAGCGTCCTCGTCAGCAACCCCTTCATTGTCTACTTCCATTCCGATCGCTTCGGTTAAATCTATCACAAAACTCCCTTCGAGCCCATCTTCTTCCTCACAAAACTGCCTTCGAGCCCATCTTCTTGGAAGAACTCTCCGTCATATGTGTTGGGGTCTATATTGTAATCTTCATTGTTTGGTGCAGGTAGTTTACCGTGTGGCGATACCTTGTACACAACATCCCAACCCTTAAGACGGCTGTCGGTTTGGCATGGGTATGACAAATAATAAACTTGCGTGGCCTGTTGAGCCACAATATAGACGTCGTCTCCTGGTAAGACGGATGATTGTCGAATTTCGACTAGCCCAAGATTAGGGGTGCGTCTCATGACATCTGGATCAAACCAATGACATTTGAATATGACTGGATTAAGAGGTTTGCAACCATGAAAAGTTAGTTCGTATATTTCTTCAATTATTCCGTAGTACTCGACCCCATCAAAGCCTGGCGTAAAAACTCCGGTATTTGTGGTTCTTTGATTGGGCCGACTCTGCTCGTGCCTTGTTGTGTGAAAGCGATATTCATTGACGTCATAACCGGTAAATGACCTGACCTTATAGGCACAACCATCGACAACCTGTCTCAACTCGACATTCATAAACGCTTTGGTTTGGCCCTGCAAGTTCAAGCAGGGTAGTGCGTTTTATTATTTGCAGTACGAGCAACTTGTAATATCAAACTAAGTATGAGCTAAATTGGACTGTACCTTCTGCTTGAACTAAGAAATGAAATCGGGCTTTCCATTTGCCGCACCCTCTTTGAGAAGGGTATCACTTTCGTGTGGGGTAGGTTTCCTTGATTTGCGCCATAATTGACGATGAAATTCCCTGTACCAACAAGAAATATGGGAGTTGGACACAGAAAAGCGACTACTTGAGAACAAGTTTGTTGAGAACTTACAGCATGTATGGCTCCACCTCGGATAGGTTGGTCAACACATACAGCATGATAATGCGCCATTCTTCATGTTTCAAGGTCTTGTGGGTCGCACCACTTGCACTTCCGAGTTGCCCTCGGAAAATGCTAAGGCTCGATTCATCTCCGTCGGCATTGTAACGAGATGGTGGATTATGAACACTAGGAAGGTTGTCGGCATAGTATTTTGTTGTGAAGTTTGACACCTCCTCTAGAATGTATGCCTCTGCAATGGATGCTTCAATTTTGCATTTATTTTTACATTTAGTTCGAAGAACCTTTTGACATCTCTCAATCGAATAGCACCAATGGCCTTGCACGGGCCCCCCATTCGTGCTTCATACAGGAGGTGTAGAATCATATGCTGCATCGGATTGAAAAAGCCAGGTGAAAAGATCTTCTCCAACTTACAGAGCAACACATGCGCCATTTTTTCCATTTCTGCAACCACGGTATGAGATAACTCCTTGGCACAAAGCTGGTGGAAGAAATTGCTCAACTCCGCTAGCACCTACCAGACATGCTCAGGGACATAGCCTTGAACCATCACCGGAAGTAGGCGCTCAAGCCATATGTGGTAATCGTGACTCTTGAGCCCGTTGACTCGCATAGTAGCTAAGTTCACTCCCCTCTTCAGATTCACTACATACCTATCAGGGAACATTAACGTTTGGAACCATTCTAGTACCTCCCTCCTTTGGGCCCTCATCAGGACGAAATCGGCCTTAGGCTTTCTCCACGACTTGCCGACTCTGGGAGGCGCCATGTCCAGCTTTGGTCTATCGCATAACCTCACTTGATCCATTCTAGCCTTAACGTTATCCTTTGTCTTATCAGGAATGTCCATGATTGTACCAAAAATTGCCTCAGCGATATTCTTTTCAGTGTGCATTACATCAATGTTATGTGGAAGAAGAAGATCATCAAAATAGGGGAGGTTCCACAAGCACAACTTCTGAGTCCAAGCATGTTGCTCGCCATATCCCACAAAACCACCTTCTTGTTTATTGACCTCAAGAGCGTCTAATTGAGCACAAACCACGGCTCATGTCATCATCTATGGTGCAGGGTCTGTAACTATGACATCTTTCGTAAAGTTCTTGATGTCTAGTCTGAATGGATGGTCAGGAGGGAGGAATTGTCGATGTTTGTCGAACGAAGAATACTTGCCACCCTTCATCAACCAAATGAACATCAGAGAAGCCTTGCATACTGGGCATGGGAACCTCCTATGAACACACCAGCAGCAGAAAATCCCATATGCCGGCAAGTCATGCAGGGAGTACTGGTACCAAACATGCATTTTGAAGTTTGTCTTTGTAGCTCGATCGTATGTCCATACCCCTTCCTCCCAAGCACGGATCAAATCATCAATCAGAGGCTCCATGTACACACTCATATTATTCCCCTGGTGTTCTAGAATTATCAACGACAAGAATATGTTCTGTCGTTGAAAGAGGACGCCAGGGGGGAGATTGAGGGGGATAACGAACATGGGCCAACAGGTGTACAGGGCAGCCGCCATTCCGTAAGGATTGAACCCATCTGTTGCCAGCGCAACACATACATTACGAGCCTCTAGAGCTTTCTCAGGATAAATCTCATCAAACCATGTCCAGGCTTCACCATCGGATGGGTGTACCATCTTCTCAGGATTGTATCGACGTCCGTTTTTGTGCCATGTCATCTGTTTCGTGGATTCCTCAGTCATGTAAAGCCGTTGGATCCTCGGTATGAAAGGAAGGTACCGTAGGATCTTCACGGGGATTGCGAGCTGCCTCTTCTGACCATGACCAGAGTCTACCTCCAGGAACCTAGACGATTCGCACTTCACACAGTACTTTTCTTCCGCATATTCTTTCCTAAATAAGATGCATCCCTTCGGACAAGCATGTATCTACTCGTATGGCATCTTAACAAGTAATTTGAATGACTTTCAACAAGCACTTTATTCTTTTAAGAATTTAGGAGTCAATTTTCTATTTTGACCAACACAAAGTAATTTGCCATATTTAAATTTCGTTGAGACATACTCACAACCCACTTAGGTTTGATAGATCACAAGCTTCTGAGCAAATTAAGGATATATGAAATCATATGGATCAAACCTCAATTGCATCCCAATTAGTGCTTTGGTTCTTGCCATACCAGACACGTCTGGTAGACATACCAGACACGTCCGGCATGTGAAGAACATAAATACTTTTCCTTTCTGCCCTGGCCATACCGGACATGGCTAGTAGGCACAGGACAGAAATAATTGAAGCGCTGCTTGTGATTCTTCGTTTTAGCTCTAGTACTTCTTGTATGTCTGCATCTGAACAAATGCATTGCTCTACTAGAGAGCCATTAAAAGCATCACATGGCAAATATGATAATGATTAAATAAAACTAATTAGTCACTTCCAATTATTTCACAAATATGCTTATTTGTGAGCCATTGAGCACTAAACACAAAGTGGCTATCCTATAAGGTCTTTAGGTACTTGTTACCAATGGTAGAGATGAAGTAAATGATATGGTCATTGATTTATCATCGGGTCAACCATATATGAGATTATGATAAGAATTGATTGATAGATTGAGTGAATATTTTCAATTTACTTGCTCAACCACCCCGAAGCTTTCATCTCACTACCAAGTACCTACATTATTAACCTAAGCACATTTTGGTACCCAACTCTTGTTGGATCCTTTTGGGTTAGTCAACAAGTGCTTAGGCACACAAATGGCCTTAGTACTAGTTTGTGGTGAACACATCACCTTGCTTGTGCTAATTCCATTTGTGGTCTTCCTAAGCATATTATCATAAATAAATGTGTTCGGCTTAGGGATGTTACCATTTGGGCAATCATAGCTTAGATGCCCCTTTCTTCCACAAGCATAGCATATGCGACCTTTGTTTGCTCTATGCTTGTTTTGCTTGTATGGACATCCATCAACCTTGTGGCCCATCTCATTGCATCCATAGCATCTTCTTGTTGCAACTTGGGCTTCCTTTCTTGCCTCTTTGTACATTGGGCATTTCTTGGTTGGATGCCCCAACTTCTTGCACATGAGATAAGTGCTTTGTCCATCACTTTTTCTTTGGTTGGCCAACTTGTTTGAGGCCGTTTGATCGGCCACTTCACACTTGTCGGCCCAACTCTTGTGTGGACACATGGTAATCTCATGTCCATTCACTCCACAACCATAGCATAGTCTTTTTCCATGTTTCTTGCTCTTGGTTGTGTTGGCCTTGCTTGAAATGTGATTCTTTTGTTGGGATTTGGAGGAAGCAAGGTTTGAACCCTTCTCAAGCTTCTTCACCATGTTAACACGGTTATCTTGCGAAGGTTGTGCTCTCTCCTTACCCTTCAATCGAATCACATCATTTCTTAGCCTTTCCACTTCTTCCTTAAGCTCTACATTTTCTATAAATTTTTGCTCAATCGAAGATTGGCTTGCTTGAGAAGCACACTCATTAGCACAAGAAATATTCAATTGAGATTGTGTACAAGTGAGTGTGTGAGTGGGAGGTTGAGATGATTTTACCGTTGTAATCACAACCTCATGAGCCACCTCAAGCATGATGCTTGATTCTACTAATTCTTCATGAGAGCACTTGAGATGAACATAGTTTGCTTGTAGCACATTATATTTGCTTGAGAGTTCATCTAATTTTGCCTTGAGCTCAAATTTTTCCTTCTCTAGTTGTGAAACACTAGAAGAGAAGTTAGTAACTAAAGCATGCTCAATTGATAATTTTTCATACCTCTCATTTATGGCCTTTAGCTCTTGCAATTTGGAGATGAGAAACTTTTCTTGATTTTGAAGTGATTGCTCTTGTTTCTCATTCTCTTCCTCTAGCTCATCATTCTTCTCAACTAGCTTCATGAGAATGAGCTTGTCTTTGTTGCTTAGATGATCAAGAGTGTAGCTATCTTCAATTTCAATATCACTCTCTTCTTGATCATCTACTCATGCTATCTCCTTGGCTTGATCTTTCTTGCTAGCCTTCTTCTTGCTTTTCTTGGCCATGAGACACAAGTGATGAGTATCATGAGATACTGAGGTTGACTCATCACTTGGCCGCCACCGAGCTTGAGCATCATTGCAAACAGCTGCTTGCTGGTCTGCTGCCTCGACCATACCGGACACGTCCGGTAGGCATACCGGACACGTCCGGTACATGCAGGCAGACAGCAAGTCATGCGCTGCTTGCACTTCTTGCTCTGGCTCGGCACTCTTGAGGTCTTGTGAGGCTTCTTTGCTGCATGAAGACACGATGGACATACTTTCCATTGACTCGATCTCAAATGCATCATCACATTTGGATTTTCCATATAAATCAAAAAGTCTAGTCCAAATGAGATGAGCACTCTCCAGAGGTGGTTGTCCATTGAAGATTGCCTCATCTTGAACGTCTACACTCAATGTACTCAAAATAATATTAATAGCTTGAGCATTGAGTTGCACGCATATCTCTTCCTCTTTTGACAAATTTTTGTAGTTGCTCCAATCAACTATAGAAAGAGGTATGCTTGCAAACACAATATGCTCAACAAGAGGACTAATATTTCTAAAAGCATTGAGTACATGAATTGACCAAGGTAGAAAGTTTGAACCATCATTTTGGAGAAGCATCGGCTCCAACTCGATAGGCGTCGACATCCTTTTCTCACGGCGGTGAAGCTTTAGGTGAGAACCTCGCTCTGATACCAATTGAAAGGATCTAGGATGTCACCTAGAGGGGGGGGGGGGGTGAATAGGCGTTTCTGAAAAATCAAGACCTTTAAAAGTGGAAACGATTAGTAATAGGAGTTTCCAAAATGGAAACTCCAAATCAGAGTAATACAACCCCTCACAAGTTAGCCACAAAGTGTATAAAAGATACTAGATAAACTTAGGGAGCCAAACTGCGGCAACCAAAGAGTTGAATCAAAATGCACTAGTCATTTAATGTCGGAAGTCCCGACAGTTTGGGTCAGAACTTCCGACCTGTCAGAAGTCCCGACGTTTGGGTCAGAACTTCCGATGTGTCAGAAGTCCTGATAGTTTGGGTCAGAACTTCCAACGCAAACTGTCAGCACTTCTGACCCCTACGGGAAATAAACTACAAGTGCTAAAATGAACTTTGTGATGCCGATGACTTACAAACCCACTTCCTAGTGGTAAGGTAAGGTGTTGGGTCACTCTCTTGACGTTGATAAGCCACCACTCCGTAGATCGAGTCCCAAACCCTAAGAAATAGCTAGAGAGAGGGAGACAACCAAATACAAGTAATTTCGAGCAAATCACAACAACAACAAGCACGCGGGAGACAAGAATTTATCCCGAGGTTCGGCAGCCCCACAAAGGAGCTCCTACGTCCTCGTTGTTGAGGTGACCACTTTGGTCAGAGTCTCTTCCACCTCCTTGCCTCACTCAAGGATACCACAAAGGTCACTTGAGTTTCTTCAATAGAAAACAAGGGTAATACAAACTTCCCAAGGCTCTTCCACAAGATGGAAGCTCTTGGGCGACGCCTCGCCGGCTAGGGGAAAATCCCCAAGAGTAACAAATGCAAATCAAACCGGCTTGACGAAGAAATCAAGTGCTCAAGCTTGCTCAAAGTGTTTTTCTCACTCAATCCATTCTCCAATCACTCAAACCCTTTAGGAATTGAAGTTGGAGGCAAAGGAGAGAAGAGTGGCGAGCCTAGAATGCTTGGGGGCTGTTTTGGCCGAGTGTTCGTTGCAATGAAATGAGTGGGCAATGGTTAGAAAGGAGGAGAGGGGTATATATACTCCAAGGCAAAATCTAACCGTTCAGATCTACGTCGGGAGTTCCGACGCAGATCTCGAGACTTCCGACGTATGAAGAAAACACTATTCATGCGAGGTCAAAGTCCACCCGAGACAGCCAACGTTGGAACTTCCGACGAACGTCGGGACTTCCGACGTGCATAGTCAACAGGTCAGTAGAACCATCGATGCCAGGACTCTCGGCTTGGGTTGGGACTTCCGACTGTCGGGAGTTCCGACTCACGTCGGGACTTTCGACGTCCACAGTCACCGTGCAGGCTGTGACTGGGAGTCAGCACTTCCGGCAAGAGTCATGACTTCCGACTGTCGGGAGTTCTGGCTTACGTCGGGACTTCCGACACCGACAGTCACAGAAAATTATTCTTTGTGCTCGTGAAGTTCTAGAGTGTCTCTCTTTTGATTTTATTATTATGCTTGAGCACTCTATCTTCCTTAGACCACCTAAACTTGCATCCCTCTTAATAGTGTGGCATACCTATTAACTCAAGATCAAAAGAAAAATGAAATTAAACCTTTTGAGTTGATCTTCTTTAAATTGATGCCGTGTCTTTCAATCTTCATCAAGTGAGGGTGCCAACATGTCAATATTGATCTTGTCACTTGAGCATAGCCATCTTGAGCACGTGACTTGATTCCATTCATCAAATATGAATAACTCCAAATGCATCAAGTCACTTTAATCAACTTGTCCAATATAGATTTGATCCTTCACATCAATATGACCATCTTAGCTTGATTAGTACCTCAACTAAATGCAAGTACTTTCTTCTTCACCCTAGCTAGGTTCTTTGGCCGCCAAGCCGTCGCTTGCCCTTCGCCCTTGCTTAGTACCTCGAAGCCTTTCCTTGCTATCTTCACCATCTCAAGCCATTAAGTCACATCTTGTGTTGAATCATCCATTCATATGTATTGTTATCTTTTTCATTTCAATTTAGCAAGCTTCAAATATGAGACCATTCCATATGCAATCCCTCATGTCTCATTAACTAATACTCACGAGCTTGCTTTTCACATAGTACATGGAAATCCCACCATAAACAAGCATTTGCATGAATTCCATTTGCATTGTTGTCTTGTGCTTGAACTAGATTGTTTATACAACAACACATCATGTTGGCTTTCATTAAGTACCTGTGAGATAACCTATTACCTGTCCACACTTAGCAAATGGGTTAGTTCTTTAATCACGTTGTCATTCAATCATCCAAACCCCACTAAAGGGCTAGATGCACTTTCACCGTGTTCCTTGGTCATGACTTGATTCACAGGTGGGTGAGAAGCGGCAACCATCTTCCCGTGGTGACAAGAGTGGCAGACCAAATCCTTCTCAAATTTTAACTTGAGCAATCCTCGGATTAGATCAAGTGAGCTCAACCTAGCTGGTAAGTCAAAGCTCAAGTAACCCAATCTCCTAAGCCACTTCTAAAGCTTAGAGGAGGATCCAGCCACCAAACATCAAGAAGAGCCAAAGGAGTGAGAAAATTCATCTCAAAAGACACGACCAAAAGGGATAATTTGGCAAATAAGATTTCCCTAAGAATCAAGAACTCGAGACAAGCCGGTCTTAAAGCGCACTTCAAAGCCGTCCTGAAGGAGTGCAAAACTAAAAGCAGATTGAAATGCAAATTCAAAACCAAAGCAACACCCTTCAGAACAAAACTCTTGTTGACCCAAATAGTCCCACGAGAAAGCACCTTACCTCTGCTATTGTCCCTGAATGTGATGTACTCCTTACATTGCACGGGTCAAGGCTGGAGAGCCATTTTGAATTCCCAGTCATGTGGCGCAAACAGCCGGAATCAACAAGCCATGTGTTCTCCTGGCCTCCAACTTGCATCAATAGAAAGGCGTGGGATGAGCAAATGGTGCAACACTGAGGTTAGTAAATTGTGAAGGATACAGGTGTTGGCTCATTTGCCCTAGAAAATTATTAGGAAAAACATCAAACATACCATGTCCCATTTGAGGGAAGCGTTTACCATGTGTGGAAAAACATGGTCCGCTAGAGCTATAGGACTTAAAGCCACTATCGCGAGGTCCAAAGTCATATTGATCATGACCTGAACCACGCCGGGCATGACCACTATGTGGTCTCACAACCTGAGGCCTAGCACCTTGAGGCATTGCACCTCTAGGCCTCGCACTGTGCCTCTGAACAGGCAGTACATGTACGCCATGGGGCGGGTGGTACATGTTCCTGTTGTTTAACTCGTACTCTCGCCGCTCATCTCTCTTCCTCCTAAAGCAGAACTCAGCAAGGTGACCATCCCTATGACAGTAGTCACAGTGATACCTCACCTCTCTCTTGGGTGGTTGTTGGCTCACTCACTTGTGGGTATGGTTAACTCTTGGTGGTTGTTTAGCTATAGCAAGGGGATCCTTAGAGAGTTTTGGTAGAGTATCAAGTGGGTTCTTGGGATGGTTAGGTTTTGGAACCTAGACTTGTTTCTGAGGTGGGGCTTTTGGAGGTTCTTCAAACACTCCATCTTTGATAGTGGGCTCAGTGGGCTTAGGTGGAGTGGTTTTGATCAACATGGGAGTAGTGGAAGGTTTCTCACTTGGGTTCAAACTACTATACTCACCAACCTTGCCATAGATATTTTCACTCTTCTCATCTAAAGCAAAGCCTACACCCAATGCACCAGTTCCCCACCTAAACTGGCTCATCATCATGCCCAAATGTGGCTCATTGCAGGACACCTAGCTCAAGATAGACCGAAGGTATGTGTTGTCTTCCTCGGTTCTCATCTTGTTATGTCTGTAGGACTCAAGCTCTAGCACCAAGCTCTCACAACATGCACACTTAGCCATAGTGATATCTAAACTGGCCTTGTCAAGCAAAGAGTTCCTAGCAACCTTCTCTACCAACTCAGATTGCAAGCCCGAGCAAAACTTGCATGCACCCAACAAGCTAGACCTAGACTTCAACTCATCATTCTCATCAAGCAAAGAAGCATACTTAGATTGCAAGGAAGCAAGGTTAGACATGTGAATAGCGCAGTCATCGCACTCAACCTCGTAAAAACTGCTATAGCGTGTTTCTTAGCTTCCTCAAGCTCCTTCAGCGTAATTTTTAGCTTGTCCTTAAATTCTTTCCTCTCACGGGCAGCACGCTTTAGTACCTTATCTTGGCTTATCAAGGTGTCGTTCATGATATCAAGCTCAGCAACAAGATTGTCGACGAAAGGGGTTGCCTCAGAAGTGTTGTCATCGATGGGAACCTCGTCCTTGCTAGCCTTCACCTCGGAATCAATAGCCATGGTGCAGAAACCTCTGCGGGTAGAATTGGTGAAGAAACAAAGTTCGGTCAGCTTGTCCTCGCACTTCCTCTCGGACTCATCATCGCTTGATGGAGAAGAAGAGTGGCTGTCATCAGAGTCATTATCGAGGTCGCTGAGGGAGGCAAGGAAGGCACGCTGCTAGACCTTGGCCTTCTTGAGGTACTTCTGCTTGAGCGCCTCCTTGTCGAATCCTCCCTTCAACTTGTTCTTGCCAGAGGAGTACTCATGCTTGTCCTTGCGCTTGCTAGTGTCATACTTGCTGGATGAGTGCTTGTTCTTCTTAGGGCAGTGAGCGATGAAGTGGTTGGGGTCTCCATAGCCATAGCAACACTCCTTTGGACCACCACCATGCCAGCGGTTCATGCGGTTGTTGTGAAACCGTGAGAACCGGTTGATGACCAGTGCCAGCTCATCGTCCCCAAGTGCCTCCACCTGCTCCTCTATAACATACACCAAAGAAGACAAGGCAAAGGAGATCTGTGAAGGGTTAGCTAAAGAACTTGAACCATTACTTGAGACCAAAGCCATAATCGGTGTAGAGGGATTCTTGATTTTGGCTTGGGTCTGGTAATCAATCTCAGTGGACTTGAGCTTGCTGAAAAGTTCGTCCACAGTGAGAGTGTCGTAGTTAGCGGACTCAATGATAGCAGACACCTTCACATCCCAAACCTTTCGATCTAGGGCATATAGTAACTTGAGAGCCCTTTCATGATCATCATAAGGCAGCTACGGCTTGTTTGCTCGCATCTTGTTCACAATCGACCAGAAACGAGAAAACATAGAAACGATAGTCTGTCCATCCAACTGAGAGTTCTCATGCTCACACTTGTACGTCTCAAAGAGTCTGGTTTTGACCTATATGGTTCCCTCGTGATAGCTCTAAAGCCTCACCCAGATCTCTCGAGCAATAGTACAATCAGAGACTCTCTCAAACTCAAAGGGAAAGACTCAAAAAGAGAACACTACAAGCCTTGCTATTTGCGTTGCGCTGGTCAATCTACTCATGACCGACATGAGCAGCAAGCACCTCATAGTTAGGATCCTCACAAATCTCCCAAACTCGCCAATCAATGCCCTGAAGATGCACAGACATGTGGATCTTCTAGTAAGGGTAGTTTGTTCCATCGAAGTGCGGCGGTTTGTTGGAACCGCGCTCTGTGTTGCTTTCATGGATCATGGACCGGTTAAGGTAGAATGATCCTTAACCAACTCCAATATGAATTGAAGGACCGAAAACGGCAACCAGGGGAGGGTGAATGGGAGCCATAAATTTCTTTCAAAACTTTTCGACCACTGTCCCAAACTCATCGCCAAACACGCAAACCAACACATCATGATGCCCATGACCCAAATGATTGGGTGGATGCTCCCTAGGAACACAGCGGGACACCACAAAGCCAATGCAAACAGACGAAAAATGAATAGGAGCTCAAACGAACAAACCATGGAAGAAATAGCACACTAGCAACTCACACCGGACCTATCCGGGAACTGCACTGGACATGTCCAGTAAGCAAGACCTCAGAAAACCTGTTGAACTGAGCACAATAAGCAAATACCGGACATGTCTGGTATGAATACCAGATATGTTCGGCATGCTGAATAGGACAGAGCGACTTTGAGAGAAAAATCGAAAACCCTAACAAATGGTGTCTAAAAATTATGAAATTTTAACCACAGCTTCTAGACACCTTGAGGTAGGTCTCCACCAGATTTCAGCTCCAAATTCAAAAGTTTGTCCTAATGGACACGTCTGACATTCATACCAGACGCGTCTGCTATTTTCGAGCAGTTCTCGGGAAAAATCGATTCAACACCCAAAACTCGATGAAATCAACTCGGAATGACTTGAAACTTTGCATAGAGGATTACCACAGAGTTGGTAGGCTACTCCTAGAAGATTAACGCCCAAGACAAAGCCAATCAATGGGAAATCAAGAAATTGCAATGAACCCTAGTTTTTCAACCCTAGAACTTAATTCGCCCCAATCTATAAACTCATGAGGAATTGATGAAATCCTTCGGTGAAAGGGATCAATTCACATCCTAATCCATCTCAGATAAAAAGAACGAGTCAAAACGCTCTCAAAATGATGAATCGAGCCAAGGTAGAAAGGGGAAAAAACAAGAACACGGAGAATGCAAACACGATTCACAAAAACACCTCACAAAATCAAATCCTGGAGGACACGAGGAGGTTAGGGCCTCCATTCCCAACCAAAATCACAGGTTCAATTACACCGGGGCACTAGTTCATTAGTGGACCTCTTGAGAAGAACCTAGAGAGGGGGAAAATCTAAGGAGATGAAATGAAATGGCAAGAGGTGAGGGAGATTGGGGCTCCCTTATCTTTATATATCATGGCTATTACACAATCCCAAACACGCCCCTAGATATTTTGAGTCGAACCACTTAACCTGAGGGCGTTATGGTCCAACCCGAGATAATCTTCATCCGACGGCCACTGCTCCCTTCATGAGATAGCTTCGCCTCTACGTGAACTCCTCGATGCCGCCACATGTCATTCGTTCCTCCTTGGAACCTCCGCCCAGGTTTTGAGGCCAAACCCGCGAAACCGCCACCCTATGGTTTTGAGGCTCAACCCACCAAACTGCCGCGAGTAGCGTACTCCATACGCGTCCCCCGCCACTCGACGCGTGTCACCGCCGTCTTTGACTGCCCGGGCGCCAAGTCTTCCAGAGCCTCTGCTCGACTTGCTCGACCGCCGTCTTGACTCGGTCAACACGGTCACTCTCATGTACACTTGCGCTTGTCGATGTCCCCAGATGTTAGCCACCGCGGCTGGTTACCCCCTCTGGTTGCTGTTTTCGGCCTTCAATAATGTACAGTAACACGTACCTCGGGAGCAGCGCTTGGCGAGGGCAAGCTTCTGGTCGAGGGACGCACGGCTCACCATCGACGACATGCTGATCTTTTTGTTCATGAATTGAAGCTCGGAGGGAACGAAATACTAGTTAGGAACAGAAAGCAGACTGTGCATGATGGGTTGCAAGAAGGAAAGGGGGAGGCTGTGAATTTATAGGCACAGCAGCAGCAGGGACCGGCGCCGGAGAAGGAGGGGATGGAATCGGTGGGCGGGCCACGGGGGCCGGACGTGGTTTTGGGGCGAAATGAAACCCACTAGTCCATTACGCGTGCCATCACGCGCGCCAGCAAATCAGCTAGTTAGGGCACAAGTAAAAAACATGTTTAATCTTTGCATGGAAGCAATATTAGGAGTTTAATGTAGATATGTCATGCACAAAAACTGAAAGACAAAGATCGTCAAACAGAAATCCCACTGGCTGCTGGGAAAAGGCCTAAGCAATAGAAAACAAGGCGAAATGACCTAAGAAGCGGTGTATCAAAGTCAGGGGGCACCTTCTTGGAATGTTCCAACTCACCAAATGATAGGAGAAACTCCTTGGAGTACACTATCCTCGTCGTCATCCTATCTTGGATACAAGGGCAGACCCAGTAAAGGATATAGGTGTACACATGTACACCTGAAAGTTCCGCAAAGGAAAATTGAAACCGGTAACATATCGAAAAAAGAGCGTACATATATGGTGGTGAAACAGGATGTAAACACAGGATTTTGGAAACATACCGAGCCATCAAAAAAACTGAAAGAATCGTCATAAGGGATCCTGAGACTTTGACAGGAACGACATCTCATTTCTGTGCCATCTTATGTATAATAAAACAAAAAGTTGATGTTGTGGTGCTTGGATCTCCAACTTCTTGTCATTTGTCCTTTATGACATTGACCTACAGCAAACTTGACCTCATGTACTAATCAGTTGTTTAAATAGAACATCAGTAAACACCTTGACCAAATTATATGAGTCTAGGAATGAAAATTAATGGAACCTAGCAGTGCAGATTGTTTCTCTGCCAAAAGAAAGTGCATAGTAACACAATATGACAAAAGATATGCCCTTAAAAGTCATTTAGGCATTCCCTTGAAAAAAAACAAAACTATACGGCAACAAAGAACTATTAGATTATTTCTTATTGTCTACTACAATAAATGGAGGGAGTGTGTAGATTCATGCTGATCACTGTGAATTCAAAAGAAAACAGCATACCTGACTAAAACTACAAGCGATGCAACATTCTCGATTGCCTATACAAAAATTTATCACCTGAAATCCCCCAACTGCAGTTATCCTACTTTTTCCCCATCTTAATTTGAGATGACCCGTTGGCATGTTACACATTAACATGCATAATCAATAGCTCTGCAACTATTATGAATATGTATGTTGCTATATATAATAAATCAATGGCTGAACTATGCGAATCAAGATTGTTTTACATCATGCCTCCAGGTTAAGCTAAAGGATTAACTGCAGCAATTCAGTGGAGGAAAAAAATAAGGTAGTGTAATAGTGTTTTTGATCATAGGTCGATCAGAAAGGATACTAAGGTGCAGAAATTGTTAGGAAAGGAGCACCAATTAATTTAGATTCAGGGAATGACATACTCCTTGGATCTTCTTCCTCAAGTCAGGCCGTGTGCTACTCCTGCTCTCCCCACGTGATAGGTGGCTGAAGATGCCCGCATGTGCCCCTGCAAGAAGCAGCAGGAAGGAGCACCCAGACCCAGAAAAGGTGGCATGCAACTGACTTGCCTGACGCACCTTCTCCATGGTGGTACCCGGCTACACAGCCAAATAATGTGATGGCCATGACTTCAAATAGGTAGATTACAATTCAGTTCCACAGTCTAATAGTGTCAATCTTCTATTTCGAAGTTGTAACTCTACTACAGTCAAGCAATGAAACCTAAATAAAGCTACTACACATGTTGCTCAAAATCAGGTCCATGAAATGCAAATCATATAGTATACATCTAGCTCATACAATCAATTCACAAATCAGAAGGCAGTGACACAACGTAAAGAGAAACCAGCTGATAACATTCCGCAAACATTGGTTTGGAGTAAGGCTGATCAACACACGACAGGCAGATGATATGAACAGACGTCTGAAGCACACATCAAGATACATGTGCATTCATGGCAGCAGCAGCACACATTTCTTTGACTCTATGAGCATCAGAATGAATGAACAAAATGAACCTCACATGAGTAGCAGTACCGGTACCACCTGGAGGAAGAGCACTAAGCCGATATTCTGACAGACAAGGGGTAACGAAAGAGAACTGCTAGCAAAAGGGGAACAAACACATGAGAACAGATGGTGTGGATATACACACTAAGGCGCCAGCAAATACACAACTACATCGAACGACATTAGCATACAGACGAACGGAAGCAGAACCTATGGATCGAAAACAACGCTGAAGGCCACCAAATTAACGATACCACCTTAACAAATGGGAAGCACCTGTGGCCTTGCGCAAAGGGCAAGCATAGGTGAGCACACAGGGCATGCACGCAACATGTGCAGCCGCGCACAAACAGACCAAAACCCATAGCTAAGCGTGTCTCTTGTAAAGAGCAGGGAACTACGATTACCCGTACAACAGACGCGGAACAGATATGAGGCGTGCCGGTGATAGGCAGACGACCGCAGCGGACGGCACACCTGTGGCCATACACGCTGCAAGCAAAGGCATCAACATGGAGTAAGAAACTGAACCCTGACGCCGAGGGACATTCCGGGATGACGCCGGCGCCACAAGAAATTACCTACATAACCGCTCTGCGCCGTTGAACCGATGGCACCGAACCTGTCAATCAAGGCAAACATCAACAAAGCAGTGAACATGGCGTCACATGTGGAGCACAAAGGGGAAAATGTGTAAGCAAAAAAAGGGAACACAAAGAATCAGGCAAACAAAGCGTCGAACAAGACAAGGGCAAGCCCAGCAAAAACGCAGGGAAACACGGCGGGCGGAGGCGGCGCGCCCTGTAGCGACGAACCGTAGGAGGCCAAAATAGACGCGGAGAGGCAGGAGCACCGCGAAGAACCGGCGGGGACTCAAGAGAGGACGAAGGCGCAGGGCAAAACGGAACCATAGAAACGAGAAAGCAAGCAACGGATGGAGAAGGACGAAACCACGGCAGCCAAGAAAGGATCGGCCAGCAACAGTAAAAGGAATCGTAGACGGCAAGGAAGGCGAAGACGACCGCAGCCTACCACACAAACTAAATGGAAGAAGGAAGAGGCCCGGCGGCGAGGCGAACGACGAGGACAGACGGAGCGCACGAAGACGCGACAACGAGGAAAAGCGAAGCGGAGAAAGGGGATGGGGAGGGTGAGACCTGGCGGCCCAGTCGGCCGGCCGCCGCCGAGATCGATAGGGAGAGAGGGAGGGACGACGAGGTGGAGGCGGCGGAGGCGCGTTTCGCGTGAGGAAGGGCCGCGGCCTTGGGAGAGATTGAGAGAGGGAGACGAAGGGAGGCTTCTTTTTTTTGCGATCTGGGACGAGGAGGGGAGAGACGGCGATGTTTCCGTGGAGGGGGCTCGGCGCTGTAGCGATTGGCCGAGCGAATCTGGAGCGTCGATCACAGAATCGAACGGCTGAAGGATTTCAGGTGACCTGGATGGCCTGGTTGACGGCCAAAGTCTCGAGATGTGTGCCGTTGGGCGCGATCAGGTGAGTGACGAAGGCTCCATCTCTGCTCCCATGCCTGACCTGATCACCTCACACCTCGTCCTCGTGTGATTCCACGTACTAGCCAACAAGTGAATAAACGTGAGCGGCATGACAAGCTGAGCGAGCGTTCATGGAAAGCAGGAAATATATACATATATTCTAGTACTGTAGTAAATAAAAGGGTGAGGCTTTTCTCTATCTGATGACAGCAACAGCAAGCGATCAGGGATTCAGGGCCCTCAGTTTTGGGACGCAGGGTGGCGCTCCCTGTTTTCTCACTGCAGTAGTGCAGTGCAGGGCAGCAGGCAGCAGGCACCAATACCCCCCCCCCCCCCCCCCCCCCCCCCCCCCCCCCAAATCCCATGGACGTCAGCGTCACGGTGTGTCTCTGTGGGCAGCTGCATGCTTTTCGTGGACCCCGCTTATCTCCTGCAGGCTCCAGAGATGGGCGATCAGTTATCTGCAGAGATGCGTAGTACAGTACTATCCACTTACCACTTACAGTATCCACTAACCACTGTACATTACAGTAACTTCGTAAGAACAAAACTGAACATTCCAATTTTATTTTCAAATCACAGCATAAACACTCATACATACAAGTATTACCTCTATAAACGCACACATATACGTCCTGCTATACAACCATAGTTTGTAGCAGAAAAATTCTTATAGATCTTCGATCATAATGTAACTTTCTTCATGAAGGAGATTCTGTGCCAAGCTTCTTTCAGAAAGCAGGTCACTGTTGCTTTTGGTCTCCTTGCTTTTTGCCCATAATACACAATAGAGACCCGCAACTATGACCACCGCACCTATAACTCTGTAAATGATTAGGGAAAACAGATAAATTTTGTCAGAAGATTTGGTGAGTAAACACCAATTTGTTGTTGCTGCTTCATGCCACATATTATTGTCATAACTCACAACTTTGATGGTGTGTATTTCTTACCCTCCAATGTAGAGTCTGTCACCAAGGAAAATAGAAGCCATGATAGCAACCATGACAGTTTGCAATGGTTGGAAGACAGAAACGAAGTGAGGCCCTCCCTTATTTATGCACCAAATCATAATATACCAGGCAATACCAAGTACCACAATACCCTACATTCATTAGTATAATCAAGACATCATTGTACATTCACTCGCATATATAAGGTCTTCATTATCCCCAAGAAACACACACACACACACACAGATATATATATATATATATATATATATATATATATATATATATATATATATATATATATATATATATAAGCTTCTTTCCATGTTTGCCTTTCTGAAATTCCATGTCGTCGATTGAGATATCAACAACATAAATAAACAACTATATTAAAGTTAATTTATGTTCTTAGCCCAATAAACATAAGTCCAATTTCAGAAACATATTTCCAATAAAGCTAGCATGACAAAATCTTCATAAAGCCCTCTCCAGTTCTTGTTTACTTTTATAAACTCAATGTATAAATTTTATTGACCGGAGCCCTTAAGCTAAATACCAATATAGACTTCACTTTTAAAAAGTATTGGCACAAAGCGACAAGATATGACTTTGATTTAGATAATAAGATCTTAACAAGATCTTGAATAAGATATAATTAGAAATGCACAATATAATCAACTTATTAGAAAAGATAATTACAGCATATAAGATGGTCAAAAGCTCGCCTCCAGAGTGGATCTTCCACCTTTCAATGTTGCTCTCAAAAAATGGTGCTACAACGACGAGTTGGATAAACCCCAATGCCAAAGTGATAGTGAAAGATGACAACTTAGCTGGGTATTTCTTCAAAACTGGGACCTGTTAAAAGTTAATAAGTTACAAGAGTCCTGAATACAAATTATGTAGGCTAGAAATTTGTTGTTGAGAACTTGAAATTTGAAACAGATTTTGGAAGAAAAAATTGTACAAAAACAACAAAAATTCAAGCACGTCCCATATAACAAAAGCCAGGAATCATGCCGTGGACCTCAATTTAAAATTGACACTTACATTTATGTAAATCACTAGAAACAACATTTTTTCATCTCTATGTAATAGTGGGGAAATGGCTATAGTACATTGCTAACAGTTTTCCTTTGTGTTAAGTTTTCAGTTACCCAGTCTCATTCGTTAGATATCTGTATTATTTGGTAGAAATGATAATGTAAACGTCATAAAATACAAATGAATATGCCAATACATAGGCAAACACTAAAAGAAGTTAATTAGAAGGCGAAATAGTAGTAACAAACCTGCAGAACCATCCATGCAGACAAACAAAGACAATTCACAAACATGACGAGACATCCTGCGATCCAGGTAAATCTTGGACTCAGGATAACTTTAATGTCTTTCAGTTTGTGGGTACCCTCTGAATGTGTTGTCGTTAATGGCATCCCTTTGTAGAGGGTTATGATGGTTGCCCCTGCTATGGTAATCACCGTGCCTGCTATTTTTGCCAGCCCATGTCTGCTTTTAATATTTACCTGTTCAATTCTGGGTAGGAAGACAACAAATCTTAATGTTACTAACTTGAGGCCTCCGACGGAGCGTCTACATTAATTTTCATGAGATGCTCTAGAAAAAAAGATAAGTTCTAAAAATTCACACAATAATTAGAAACATCTATATTTTAATTTGGTAGACTCTGATCATCATCATCTCCAATAATAGCGACCATAACAAGTATGATCATTCTAATATTAGTTGCATAGAAAGGTACATTATTAGAGAACGTCTGGAAAAACATAGCTAAGCTGGTCAAATTTCGCTGATTTGGGATTTCAGATCTAGCTAGCTCAGGCAACAAGTAGATTTGGTTCTACTCCCTCCATCCCTAAATAACTGTCGCCGTTGGTGTGCGTGCCACAAGTTTGACTCGATTTGTAGAAAATACGTGCAATATTTGCATCTCCAAACAAATTTATTAAAAAAACTAGATTCAAAGATCTTTCCAATGATACTAATTATGTACCATAAATATTAATATTTTTTAATATATATTTAGTCAAAGTTGTTTCTATGAAAGCGAAAACGACAGGTATTTAGGGACAGAGGGAGTAGACTATAAGAAAATACATATGGATCTTCATACCATTACTAAGTATTTGTTTTTAGTTCATCAACTGTTATGCCTCCTTGGCCCAACACCATGGAAATTCTATATACAATTGCTGGTTTTAATTCCATGGCCATCAAAGTTTGCTTTAGATAACGTATTTTTCATTAATTGTAAACACAAATTACACAATAAATAAATCATCACATTTGCTATTTACCTCAAAACAGCAGCCATCACAAATGTGATTGCAGGGACAGAGTTTTGGATGACAGAGACATAAGTTGGTGACAAGTAGTACAAACCAAGAATATAAAGCCCCTGTGTGAATGTAACCCTGCACGGATTATAGGAGTAGTTAAAAACTCTCTAACTTGTACACAATTATCTCAAAATGATCAATATGAATACAATTATTGTACACCTTACCCAACTGCAGCCAACATGAAGAAGTCAATCATCAAACGTAACGTGAGGGGTGGCCTATCTTTCCTGTAAAGAGGTAAGTTTTTTTTTGGACTGAGATAATAATACCCAAAATTTTGCAAAACTTAGATTCGAGTGTTAAACACCTAAGAATACCAAAATACTCCTAAAAAGGAGTAGCATGCATGCTCCTAAAATTTGGGTTCGGGGAGTCCAAAAACAACAAAGTCAAAATTTCAGTAGCACTTTTGAAATGAACTTCTCTAGTGGTAACTCTCTAGAGCACTAGGAGATCACCAATAACCTGTGTAGAGTAAGTTTACATATACTCACTTTTCGAGGAAGTAGGCAACAGGAGCAATCACAAGCAGGGCAGAGCCATTCCTGTAGACGAGGAACGCCATCTTGCTGACGCCCATGTCGAGCGCCGCCCTAGACACGACGTGGAAGCCCGCTATGAGCATCTCCAGCACCAGCACCGCCGCTACCAGCTTTGCCTTCGGCATGGCACCCTCCTCCATCGCCATGGATCTCTTCTTTCAGACTAATCTCGCTACAGTTGTAGTATCGGAAGAGCAGGGCAGAGGATAATGAATCTGTGCAATAATGAAGCTGAAGCAGTGCCCTTCGATAATGATTGTTGTTGTGTGGACTGAAGGCAGCCAGCAGGTTAGATGGCGCTGTCAACGCATGTCTCTGTTTCTGTTGCCGGTACGACAAAACCTGCCAGGTCGTTGAACACGTGGCAATTTAAGCGCCTCTGGTTTGGCACAGAGTGCTGTCT